>NW_028288574.1:300000-461194 GCF_059628265.1 Tinamus guttatus
GGGGTGAGTTTTTCACGTATCCGTGGAGTTACCTGCACAATAAGAAGAGGCAGTCAGCTGTGGCACCGCCAGGGAATTAGTACAATTACCCTGTGTAATATTTACTTAACTATTTGAAGAACTCTACAGCCGAGTCTCTCCTAATTAGATTCAACACTTAATAGGGCTTCTTAATTCATGAAAATATTTTCCAAGGCTTTAACAAGTCTAATAAAGGAAGAGTCAGGAGTATGTCAAATTTTTGTAATTTCAGTATCTTATCAAGAGTCCAAGGGTATCTAATCCTTTTAATACTGGAATGATATCTTCTGGTCCCAGGTCAGGACCTGGTTGTCACATAAAGGTCACTGAACAGCTCTAGCCACATGCATCCTACGTGTTCCTAAATTTCTCTCAGGCTTCCTATAGATTTATTTGGACTAGTGGACTCTGAAGGTGCCCAAGATTATGATTCTGCATAACAGTGGCAGTCTCAAACAGGTTTATTGTGTCTATATGTGGAGAATATAGAAATGGCCTTAGCAGGGGTTTTTAAGGAGAGGATTTAACCAAAGGGGTCTGAAGATACCCCTAAGAGCAGAGGGAAAAGAGTATTTTGAAGAAGGCTCTTCTTGAAGAAGGCTATTCTTTGACTTCTTGAAGAGTCTTTTCAGAAGGTTCCTGTTGGGTGATCTCTTCTTATTAAAGAAGCATCAAAAGTAAAAGCAGTCGCACTAAATGCACCCATTCCCTGCTTGAAATCTTTGCAGAGTGCTCCACATGGAAGGGGAGGGGGTCTTATGTACTTTTTATGAGATTCCAACAAAAATCCTGTTTACGTAGGACCTTTTCTTAAGCGAATATATGCCGCACTTCATCCACACATGTGCCAGGGGCCACCGGTCTGATTTGGCCCTCACAACATGGCTGGTGCCTCTATTTTCAGCATATTTGGTATTCCAGGTGCTATTTTAATGTTCCTTCCCACTCTGTAATTATTCAGCATGCCAGTGAAGGTAATGAATTGCTGGAATCAGTGGCTGGCACCGCAAGGTAAAAGAAAACACGGGAAGTGCCTGCAGAATGTGACTGCGAGGAATGAAGCAATGTCACCTGGCACACATGAGGACATGGGGAACAGACCTGCAGCAAGGTCTGATCCTAGGCTCATTAGTGGGATCCCCCATGAATATCGGTCCCAGCCTGACCCCGACTTTGGTAGGAGGAATAATCTCCCTAGGGACAGCTGGGAAATCTCTCAGAGCATTTGCAAATGGTCCTCCGGGTGCAAGCATGCATGGTATCCCAACATGACGATGCACATTTCTGGGCCACCTTGGGCAAGCCCAAGGAGTGCTTAATGGTAAAATAGTTTTCAAGAACTTGGACCTTTATTCTCTGCTTTTAAAAAGGGTATGATCCATCCCTTGCCAGGTTTAGAGGTGATTACTAAGCTCAGAGCTGGGAGTCCACAGCAGACAGTCCAGATTGGTGGCTCTGTCTTGTAATCACCACGGTCACACTGGGGGCCCACCCAGGCATGGTGATGGGAAGAGGGTTGAGCGACAGTGAAGATACTCAGAAATTCCTTCTCCTTCATACGAGACTTGGGGTTGTAGGTCTCTACTTGACACCCAGGATGGCCTTTCAGCTATGTATAATCTCCATGCTGTCCCACATCCTTCTCTTTTCCCTCGAAAAAGCTCATTTTCACTTCTCCCACCTCCTACCTAATATTGTAAAAAGCCTGCCCAGAAGTCCACCAGGAATAGCGCTGAGTGCTCAGCATGGGGTAGCCGGATGCCCTGCTCCGCAGCAGAGCTTAGGGCATGGAGCTCCCTGTGGTCTGCGGAGTTTTCCATCCCTGCAGCCCCACAGCAGAGCCGCTCTGTTTGTGTGACCGACCGGCCGGCCTCACCCACCACACCATCAACTGGAATTCCTGAGGAACATCCAGAAGATGGCTGACCCTGCGCTTCATATAAATAGCCTTCCTGGACAAATCGGTTAGAGCCTCGTGATGAATGTTGGTGGGACCACTGAGGACGTGGCTGCTCAAGAGCTTCGTGTCCTTGTTTTATTAGTGTCGTGCGGCTGCTGACAGCAGGTGCATGCCATAATGTGGGAAACAGGTACAGAAAAAGTGGCCCTCTGAGGAGCCCATAGGCAAAATGGTGCCTTATGGAAAGGCTCTAAAACAAAATAAACATGATGCATCTGTTGGTTGTTTGCTGTGGCTCACGTGATCGCCTCAGACTGATTTTCTCCCCTAACACATTTCGCTGGGTAAACAAGATGCACAGGCATCTGGAATGATGTCCAGAGGAAAAGATTTGGTATTAAAAATATGAAGTTAACATATTCATCCAAGGGTTTGGGTCACGTGGCGCTTCCTGCTCCCAGACACGGTGCCAGCTGCCTTGCTTGCAAAACGCGGAAAGGGAAGGAGGTGTCGCGGGAGACAGTCTGGGACACTTGTTTTTCCTTACTTCCCGGATCAGAAAAAAAAGGAAGGAAGAGAAGAAAGACTTCACTCGCCTCTCAGAAGAAGTCCTGCCCAAGGCTATGGATATTTTCATTAGCTGAGTCCGCAGCAGGCTGGGGCAGTCAGGAAAATTTTACCTGCCTGACCAAAGTATTCAGGGTTTGGTTTCTGTTAGGGGAATTTTTTTTTTTTTGAGTTTAATGATCAGTTTCTGAAAACTGAAATGTCTTTGGTTTTACAATAAGGAAACAAACAGAAAAAAAATATTGAATATAGGCGTTCTTCCCCAAATTTCTGTTTTCAAGCCTCCCTGTCATTTTCAGACAGGAGCCTTTTCTGGGGAAACTTTCCACTCTGGTGCCATTTGAAGGTGCCTCAGCCACCGCACATGTTAGGGAAGGAGTGGTGGCCATGGATTTCAAGCTCTGGGATCCGTCCTGGAGTCATCCTTCCTCAGAGACACCAGCTGCTCCATGCCATCACCATCAACTCCACAGTCGCACAAGAGCTGAAGGTCCCATAAAGCCAAAGCCACGTGAACTTGGTCAAACCGTGGTCAGATGTGAAATGGCCTCCTAGGTGGGCCAGGGCCAGGAAGGGGAATGTGTTTCATGACATGCTGCGCTGCCACATAAGATGCAGCTCCTAACTCAAGAATTCACGGTGGAGGTCGGAGCGTCCTGTTGCTTGCAACCCTGACATGCAGATGTGAGCAATGGAGGCTGCTACCCATAAAGACCTTTAGGTAGCAAGCTCCTAGCTAGTGACCCACATCCTTGGATTTTCCATGGGGTCAGAGTCCAGAAGCCTGTGGAGGAGCTGGGAATGGGAATCTCCAGCGTAGGACAGCTGTGGGAGAAGAGGAACCTAGGCCTGCATCATTCCTGGGGCTGAACCGCAAAGCAAGGCACGAGTGCAGGTTAAGGCTGCCATGCAAGAGTCTTGAGCAGCCATACTGGGTTGCCTCAGGAGAAAGGCTTCCATGCTGGGAAGGATTCCTGGGGCCTTTGGGGGCTCAGGGCCGGGTCTCTGCTAGTGCGAGAAGAAGACATGGGGACTGATCCACCCGTATGCCAGGCGGGAAGATCTCCTGGGGATGACAGCTCCTGAGGGCCCCACATGCCAGACCGTGCCGGGGCCACACGTTAATGGTGTCGCATGGGCTGCTCTGGCTTACGGTCCCCCAAAGCGGGCGGTAGGACATATATATGCACTCCCCCAGCTCTTAGGTGGCACCGGGAGGCTGTTTGCAGAGGACATGCAGCCCCTGGAGCAGGCTGACAGCTCCTCTGCGGACGCTAATGAGCATTTATAGCCCTGTGAGTCATCGCCGGGCTTGTTTAAACCAGTTATACCTGGCCAAGACCTTTAAAAGAGCCTCATTTATACTGAAAGCCGCCTCTCGCACGCGGCGGGTATAAATAGCAGAGCGGGCCGCTCCGGCAGCGCTCAGGCTCCTCCGGCCTCCCGAGCCAGGCGGCTCCTTTCGCCGGGGCCGTGCGCCGGAGCGGGGTGTCGGGACGGGACCTGGGGGAACGAGGTGTCCCTGGCAGAGCTGCAGACAAAACAGCCCCCGTTGCGAGGCGCCTGCCTCTCAAAACACCCGCCTCGCTCCCCGTCTGCCGGGCCTGCGGTTTCGTGACCGCTAATAGCGGAGCTGTGCCCTTGTAGATCACCTAATAAATCCGGTCGGGTCAGACCCGGTCGCACAGTGGCACGGCTGTGCCGGCAAAGCCACCCGCGCGGTGCCGTTGCACCCACAACCGGGCACGAGGCCTGCAGGGACCTCCGAGTCCCTCGAGCGTCGTGGCGGGATGCACCGTGCAAGGAAAGCCCCAAGTAACAGGGCACTATTGCACGCTGTGATAATCACAGTATTTTTTATTGGAAAAAATAAAAAATAAAAAAGGTAGCAGCACCTACCAGTGTTTCCCCAAGCGGAGCTCCTCTCCGTAAAATTGTTGCCATTTACAGCAAAATAAAATGCCCCTCTCGGAGTATTTAGGGGGGAAAAGGGCTGCTGGGAGCAAAGGGGTCTCCATGCAGGGCCAAAGGGTCAGTCTAATCACCCCCATGATTTTTATCCCCATGGGGACAGTGGTGGATAGCAGTATGTCCAGGGTTTCAGGGCTTCTAAACCCATTCAGGGCTTCTAAAACTCATTTCCAGGCAAAAAAACAGGTTGAATGAAAAAATCTCCATGGGGCTGAAGGAGGACGCTCTGATTTTCTCCAAACATTTTCCCCCTTGCTCTGACTTTTTTCTTTTTTTTTCTTTTCAGAGGAAACATTGCCCAGATCAACACATGCCCAAGGAATGATTTTACATGGGCAGGAGAGCATTTTCTGCTGGAAAAAAAAAAAAAAAAAAAAAAAGGCCTTCCAATCAGCTGCATTCACAAGCTGGGGTTTATTTTTCGCAGCTTTCTGAGCAAGTTTTGTTTCACTGCCAGAGTAAAGCCCCGGCGTTACATATTTCAGCCCAACCTGCAGCTCAGAGACGAGGGCTCGGACCCACATTGGCAGCACAGGCTGTGGAGGGACTGGGGCATCTCTGATGTCCCCAGAGGAGCCCTGTTTTGGGATGACACTGGGGTTATTCCCAGTCTGTGATACTGGGGCACTGCAGGGAATTACCCTCTGCCTTATCCTTCTCCATGGAAGTCAGCCTGGAAGAAGAACCTGGATCCACGCAGCTCTTGCAGCCTCACGGAGGCTCTTGGGGCGACCCCAGCTCAGCGCGCAGCAATTAGCTGCAATAATTATAACCGAGGGGCCTGGCTGCAGCCAGGCTCCTTCGCCCGGCTTTGCAGAAATAAAACCCAGCATTGCCCACAGTGATTTATGCAGGCGAGGCGCACGGGAAAACCTTGGTCCGGCCGCAGGCCGGGCTGGCACCTCCGGCGGCGCGCGGAGCCTTTCCCAGCCTCCAAAGGCAGGGAGGGACCAGGGCCGGGATTGCTGCGCCGGCCACGGCGCGCAGAGCTAACCAGAGCTTTTTAAAGCTCTCCCACCTCCGCCTCCCCCGCTCCGCCGGCGAGGTGCCCCGTCGGCTGCAGAACAAGACCGCTACAGAGCCGGCTGGGAGCCGGCGGCGCGCGAGACACTGGGAGGCCTTTTTTTTCTCGCTTGGAAAATATTTCCTCCCCACAGGCTGCGGTGGCAGCGGACATTCCTGCGAGGGCCCGGCGCGGGGAGGCACGACATGGGCAGCGCGGTGCGTTGCATCGCCCCGCGGCGCAGCGCCCGGAGGGGTTGCATCGCCCCACAGCATGTGGGGAGGCATTGCATCGCCCCACGGCATGTGGGGGTGCATTGCATCGCCCCACGGCGCATGGGGGGCATTGCATCGCCCCACGGCACGGTGGGTGCATCGCATTGCCCCATGGCGTGCATGGAAGCATCGCGTGGCATCACGTCACCCCATGGTACCGCTTCACTTCCCCATGCTTGCTTGCCCCAAGTGGCTGCCGGTGTGTAAAAAAAAAAAAGGAGAAAGAGAGGCTTTTTTTTTTTTTTTTTTTTCCCAAAAAGGCCAAATTTGTAGCTGCTGGTGTGGGGGGGAGCAGAAGCAGCCCATTAAAGCCAGGGCTGCGGCTGTAAATCAACAGAGCCGCTTCTCTTCACCTCTGCTGCGAGCGGCGCTTGCTGGGGAGCAGGGAGGAAGCAGGGCCACCCCAGCACAGGGGTGCTCGCCAAGAGCTTTTATGTAATTTATCAATTTATTTTTTTGCGCAGAAATAATCCAGTGTCCTCAGGGACACAGCACCAGCCCTTCCTGTCTGGTCCTTCTCCCGAATGGGACCTCAGGGTGATCCTTATCTCTGGAGCAGCCTGGCTGTCTGATCCCGGGCTGCTGCAGCCCGGTGCTTTGCCGAGGACATCCCGGCCACCTGGGTGATTCAATCTCCATGCGGGAGACACCTTCCTCCAGGGTCCCCTCCGGGAGCTGGGACGCGGGGCCATCGGCCACCTCATCAGCCTCTGCAGCCCTGCCCTTATCTCGCTGCTGATAGGGATCTACACATGTCCCATGTAGGCTGTTAAGCTACCAGAGAAGGGGAGAACGTGTTTGTTCTTCAATCAGAATAAAAATTAAAATAAAAAGGTTAGATGTGGTGGCGATGAACACAGCAGGAAAACAAAATGGGAAGGAGCAGAGTGTGAAAGATCTGGAGAAGCAAAGGGGAAGAATGAGACCCAGGTTCCCCTCGCTGGGTAGCTGGAATCGCTCCTCGTGCTGCATCTGTCTGAGCAGGGGAAGTGAGGGAGCCTATGGGGCTGTTCTGTGCATGCATCTCCCTGTCACTCCTGTGCTTGCTGGGCATGTGCTGAGAGGGTCTCTGTGGCTCCTCTGCATGCCCCAACATCCCCAGCTCCGTGGTAGCCAGGTAGCTCCTTGCCCTCCCAGGACTTACTCCACCACGTACACTGTTGGGCTTCAAGGAGGGCCCAGCTGTTTGCCCAGGGGATGGCATGGATGGCACCAGTTCCTTACCCCGAGCAAAGCTGTTTCCATCTGCAGGTCCACCAGCCCATGCCCACATGGACCTGCTGTGCCCCAGGCCACCTGAGCACCCTCATGGTGGTGGGGGTCCCCTCGCAGGGTGGTGGCCATCACAACCCCTCCATCTTCCCCACATTACAAGGAGATTTTCCCCATGCGGAGACCTCCGCAGCTCCAAGGTTTCCTGCCGGCAGGACCACCCATCCTCTCGTAGCTTTCACTAGGACACACCACTTTCACTGACCCTTTCCTTCCTCCCGCCGCAAGCGCATCCATCACAAAAGCTCCATTACAGGGAAACCTCCCCAATCAACAGACGCTATTTATTTTTCTCACCGTTGCTGCAATTCGAGCAGCCGGCCCCTTTCTGCTTCGCTCTGGGCATCGTGCCTTTCCCGGCCCTTCCTCTGGGCCCCCTCGCGTGCACATCACCTTGCCACCGGGCCTTGGGCTAGTTTCCCGGTGCAAAACAGCTCTTTATTTTTCCCAATCAGCCTCTTTTCCCCCGCCTCAGCTGGAAGGAGCTTTGGGCTCTTTGCAAGAAAGCAGCAGGGCCTGGGAGCGCATCAGGGGCCAGCGGGACCCTGGCTGCTGCAGCCCCCTCTCCTCTCCCCACCGGTGGCATTTCCCCGGCTGAAAAGGCACTCGCATTATCACCTCGTCAGCTCCCCGGGGCCGGCAAACACAGCCTTCCTCCCCGGCGAGGAAATACTCCCGGCCTTGTGATGCACAGCAGCCCGCGGGGAGCAGGAGGAGGAGGAGGAGGAAGCTGCCTGCCCCGCTGCCCTCGCCCGCAGCAGCCCCACGGGGCAAACAGCATCAGCTGGGGGCGATGCAGAGAGGGGGGATGCAGAGAGAGGGGGAGTTGTGAAAGATGGAGGAGATGCGAAGATGAGGGAGACGTGAAGATGAGGGAGATACGAAGAGGAGGGAGATGCAGAGAGGGGTAGATGCCAAGCGGGGGGGATGCCAAGATGTGTATTGGGGGCTCTCAGGAAGCGGCTGCCCTGGGAGCCTCCCCGCATACACATGCTAATGGTCCTCTTGCAGGTGAGCAGGCAATTATGCCAATCCTGCTGCAGGGTGGCACCCATCATCCGGCTCCTTTTCCTGTGCCACGGGATTAGGCAGGAGGCACGGAGCGAGCCCGGCTGCCGCACACCTGTGGACGGCGGCTCCGCGCCGGCCACGCTGTTCTTCGCTCGGAAGTTGCTTCCAGTGAAAGCGAGGAGGACGAGGAGGAGCGTGGGGGAGGAAGGGGAAGAGGAGGCAGGATTTATGGCTCGCAGCCATGAACGGTGCCGTGAAAAACGGCAGCTCTTGGAAGGTGCTTTGCTTGGGATGCTGCAGGAGGCACCTCCATCACGGCGAGGAGATAAAGCAGCCTGGCAGCGCCGCAGAGGTCAGGGCTGCGAATTCGGCACGCGGAGACCTCCCTCCTCCACTTCTCGGGGCCAGCAAAGGCAAACAAATGCTCCGGGAGGGAGCAGAGATGGGTTGAGAAATGGCATGTTTGCTGCACAGGCAGTTCTAAACACCAGGGAAAGAAAAAAACACGGAAATAAGCCCAGGGTCCTCTCCTTCTGCTTTGTCTTCTGGGGGCAGCTTCATCTGCTGTCACCTTCTCCAACAAGGATTCAAACCTGGATGGATCTGTGTACTTAGGACCCCCTATGACATTGTTGTATGGCCTCTCTTTTGCCCCCCTTGCTCCGCTGTCCTTTCTGATGAGGAAGGGCCTGGGATGTGGAGGGGAAGGGTCTGCACTGCGAGCACGACCTGGCCACAGTCTCAATGCTGGGGACTACGGCTGTGTCAACATCCCGTGCATTGAGACAGCTCCTCTTTGGAGCACATCACATCTTCTAGGAGGGCACTTGGTGTTTATCCCCATATGGGTCCTGCTGTGGCCAGGTCCCACCAGATCTTGTCTGATCGTGTTGGCTGCACTGAACTCCCTTCATTGCCTTGCTTCAAGGCAGGTCTTTCCTTCAGGATGAAACCCAGATGGGTTTAACAGGTCTGGCACAGCTGCCCTCCAGCAGCAGGGAGGCCTGGAGGCTGCCAAGGAACATCAAGGTCGCACATTCTTCCCATGTCAGGAAATGAGAATTGTTCCCTGTCTGGGCTGCAGAATTTCACAGCCATTCATTGATCAGACTTTGCCTTTGAGTCCCTATTGACAGAAAGCGATTTTGCATTTAACACGGTGGCTTTAGAAAGGCCTGCCAGGATCCAAGCATCTGTCTACACAGAGCACCTTCCCAGGCTGACATTCCCAGCATTTGCAGTCCTGGGACGCTTTGCTCAAGATGAAACTCTGGGATTCCTTTGTACTTGCCTTAGCATCCCAGTGAACCCAATGGGGAGCGAAATCATTTTCATATTTTTGGACAACATATGCTATGTCTTTGCTTACCATAAGTCTTGAGCAGCCCTGATGTATTTCTGGAGGGGGTAACAGAGGCAGATTTATTAAACACAAGACAATGCTTTGTTTAAAAGCAAACATCTATCAGGCATGCAGCGTGCTTGCAACCTGACGAGATGAGCCCAACGAGGACAGTGCTGCTGGTCCTGCCCCCAGAGGCTCATGTGCTGGCATCCTTGCGGGCAGTTTTCAGCTGCCTGGCCAATATATTGCCCAGTGTTTCCTTGCTCCATCGTCATTGGCATGGATTGAGCAATGCCCCACAGCAGGACCATGCCTGGTCGCCAGCCCAAGAGCCATGACTTAACCTATTCTGTCCGTGGAGACAGCAGCCTCCATCTGTGCAGGCACTAAGTTTGTCCAAAAGGAATTGTCCCTTGCGTTGCTGATTTGATTATTATTACTATTGCTTGGTTTGAGAGGTGAAAAGAAGTGTTTTCTTCAGAGCTAAATAGAGGCTGGTTCGCAATCTGAACTTATCAGGTAGGAGAGATGGTAGACTCAGAAAGGGGAAAATAAACAAATTTGGAAGCAAACTAACTGAGCAATCCTCCACTTATCTCCGAGTCACAAGTCCTGCTTTCCCGGGTGCTAGACGATAACATCAGCAAGGCAATATAAGGCGTACAGCTTTCTGCACCACTTTAGCTGAGTGATGCAATCAGGAACAATCCTGAACTCGGGTCTCTGCAGATAAAAAAGCTTTTCTCATCCCTCAAACAGCTGAAATAAGCCGCAGCCACAGCGTCTGGCTGATACTTGGTGCCAGAGTTTCGTCAGAGCTTGGACCCCCTTTCCAAAGGCCAGTTGCCTGCCGTGAGGGCCTGATCTCAAACACGGGCACCCATTTCAGGAGTTGTTTGGATGCTTTGGAGGCACCTGGCTCTGGTAGGAATGAGAGCAAGGGGTGCTGGTGATGCCGGGGAGTGTCACAAGAGCCACAGCACTAATGAAATAAAGATCCTCTGCGCTATCTCCCAAGTCTTCTAGCAAAAGTGTTGTGTAGATCAGAGTGCTGACATTGTCAGGAAGCCTCTTCGCTGCTGTCTTAGGGGATACAGGAGAACACGTGCCCAAAGGGCAACCTGGCTCCACCATGCGCAGAGTTAGGCAGGTGGCTGCCCCTTCTGCTCTACCATCAAGCCTTTAAGCGCGTTGCAGCACATCATTGCAGCGTGTCACATATTGAGAATGCACTTGTTAACCCAGGAGAACCCAAGCTATCCCTGTGGATGATCGGATCCCTGCTCGGATCCATCATCCCAGGGTCACCACTTTTGGAGCTCTTCTGCAGGTCCGAGCTGCCGGGGCCTCTGTGCGAGCTGTGCTTTACACCGCTCTGTCTGCAGAAGGGAACCTCTGCGACTATGAAAATATCATCTATGCCTATTTTCATGCCCTTGTGACTCGTAAATTAATAATACATAGAGCACAAATACTGTCTCAGGTTCAGCACTAAAGATTACTAGCCACTTCAGAAAGTATATAGCAAAATGCCATGTTCAGGTAGCTGCTTCGAGGTAAGTTCGTTTCAGCATTAACCATAATTTAACTTAAAAGATATCCCCTTTCACAGGCATTCATTTAATCTGATGTTACTGGGAACAGACCTTTGCTAAGCCATGCATTTTCCCCAAGTTCCAAGAGGAAGGTTAATAGGCTCTAGCAAATTGCACAGGTTTTGCCATGTCTCTCATTCAGATGTGACCCTTGTAAAACACACAGTAAGTGGAAAGCAAGCAGTGTCGAGGATAGGGCTACTTGTAAAAAGCAAAGGTTGCGATTTGGGTGGCTTCCTCTGCGTATCATGTTGAGCAACACGGCTCTAATTGACTAAAGCTCCTGACCTTAATTATCTCTCAAGGCATTGATCAAGGATAGCAATCTGTCCCCTGTGTCACTGCCTTTCACACGCCACTATCCTCACTGGAAAAGTCTCAGCTTGCAGCAGCCTTGCTTGGCTGGTGTGTGAGGCCACCTCTTGGGCTGACACTTGTTCCTTCTCTGGCTATAGAGGTATCTACCGTCCTGGCAGAGTTTTCCAGCCTTGCCATGGCAGAGGGATGCAGCACAGTGCCCCCTTCCCTGCTGCCATCATCAGGAGTAGGAATGGGAGACCTCCAGCATCGTCACCGCGGTCACACTGCGCCACGCAGCGAGGGATCCCCGTGCCCAACTCTTCCCGTGGCCACGTGCTGCGAGACGTGGGGGAGAGCTCCTTCCAGCCTTGTTTGACTGAAATAATTTTATTTGAATACAATATGCTATTTCAACAGTTTTAAGTTGCATGTGGTTATTTAAGGTGGATTCTGTTTTAATTTAATCAGTTTAATGGGATTTTATGTTTTTAGATATAGCACCTCCAAATTGTCTGATTAACTTTTTAGAATCAATACGCTTAACTGCAAAGTATACAATTACACAGGCAAATGATCTCCTCTGTGGCTTGCCCATGAGCGAATGCACAGCTTGGCATAGACCTTGGCAGTATAGCTCTCACCCCCTCAAAAACAACGGTCTTCTCCATTCTGGATGGTCAGGAAGGTTTGATCCAGCAACCTCAGCTCTCCTGCCCTGCTTGTGTTCCCTGATGAAGAGGGTCTCCAGGGGGGACAGAGCTTCTACTATGGTGGAGCAGCCACTGTCCAAGGGTGTTGGCCAGAGTATGGGTAAAGATGGGTGGGTTGAAGATGGTGCAAGGACCATTGGCTGTATCTGGTTAAGGTTAATGCAAGGTCCACCAGAAGAGGTGGCATCCAGTGACCCTGGTCTGGGAAAGCATGCAAGGAAGGAATCGAGGCCCCTCAGCTGGGACTCTGCCCTCTACCTCAGTCAATATCTTGGCCCAGGTTCAGAGGGGACCTCCTTCCCTACCTCTGCTTCTCCTTCTCTTCCTCAAAACAGCCAGGCAAAGGTGCCCACCCAACCCAGAAGCTTTGAGCTGCTCTAGATGTCAGATGACAGCAAGATTTCCATCCCAGCCAGTGCAATCAGCAATGCCCCCTTACTTTTTTCAGCATTGATGGGTATTCATCTCCCTCCTCTATATGCAAGGCAGGTTGTGTTTGCAGGTTGGATCTGTGCAGCTCCCCACTTGGAGACAAGACTCCAAACTGAACTGCACAACTCGAGGGTCCTGAAACCTCCTCGCAGAGCTGCTTCATCCAAACATCCCTGGTGCCCTGAAGGTCCTGCCTTCCCGCTGCCTGTTCTGTTTTCCCCTTCACCAGGTCAGGGCTGGCCTCGAGCCATCGCGTCACCTCTCCCGATCCAGGGAGTGCTGAACATCTCCCTGGCCATACCAAGGGCAGTGCTGGGGCAAGAGCCTAACTGGCCTGTCCCACCATCCCAGCTGGCCCAAGGGTGCCTTTCCACCCAGGATGTGGTGACACGAGTCACGTACTGCCCACGCCTCCCCATTTATCCCTGCAGCCTCCCAAACCCCCCTCTCTTTTGTCAAGTTGCATAATTTTTGAACTTACATACTTGAAAAATTCTTTTAGAAATGTCAAGGTGACTGCGTATTAAAAATGAGCCAGAGCAAACAGGAATGACATTATTTTAATTCTTGCAGTGCCAGGTCATTTTCTCTGTAATAACATAGCTCAGATACCAGCCTCTTTGCCCGTTGCATCATCCTTCCCATTACTTTCTGAGTTGTTTTTATTTGTTCATCTACTAGACAAAAGAACAGGGGGACGGAAAAAAAAAAGCCATGCTATTGTGGAAACTCCTTTTCACTGGGCTTTTGCAAAAGATTTATCACCCAAATCCCATAGAAATTTCACAGGATTTGGGCAAATTTAAGCTACCTTGAAACCCCAAGCCTCATGGCAGCAAAATCCCATGTTTTCTTTTAGTGTCTTTGTGCATTTTCTTTTAGGATTTCCTCAGAAGGAGCTGAGGTCCAGAGATGTGAGGTCCTCCAGTAGAGCCGGGACTGCCCTAGGCCTGCAGAGGCTCTAAGCTATGGTCACTGTGCTGCTTCTGGCCATGGCCACTCATGTCATTCCCAGCTCTATCCTTGTTGGTGCTTGTCCCCTTGGCCCATAAATGCCTTGCAATTCTCTTAGTAATCGTAATTACAGCAGCCACCGAAGAAAGGAAATCCTGTGATGGCTCCTTTGCTTCTGAGACCTCAGTGTTCAAAGAGGTGGCAGGGCTTGTCCAAAAACTCCCTGAAAACAAGCTGGGGAGGAGCAGGTTGTATCTGGTGCTGTGAGTGGTCGCAGCCCTGGGAGGCATCTTCTCTGCCAACAAAGATGTGTTAGGAAGGTCCCAACTGCCTCTGTCCCTGACTATTCCCTCTGCTGTAAAAAATATCTAGTTTCTTTCTATTTTCTTTGAAACAGAGTAGTACAAAGACCAGAGCAAAGCAATGCAGGACAGATGCAGGCACCCGTTGGGAAGGGAGCTTGCTCCCTGCCTCTCCCTTGTCTTGGACACATCTGCTAGACCCTCTGCATGGCTCCTTCCAGCCATTGGCCTGGGAAAAGAGCCACGTTCTCAGGCCAGGTTCATTTTCCACCAGATTAGTGAGCTGAGCCCATCCATGGAGTGGCCCAAGGAGCCTTGGGATGAGGGAAGATGACTGGACCTGCCACAGGGACAGGGAGAGCTGGAGCCTGGGGAACATCTCCCTCTTGCAGGGGGGACCCACCATGGAATGGGTTGAGGCCACACAGTGCAAATCCACATCCTGAGCAGCCGAACAGCTCAGGGGAGAGGAGGATCTGCTGTGGCAGGCAGATGGGAGAGGAGATAAGGGGAGAAGCCCTGTGGCCCTTGCAGAGCCCTTGGCCAAGGGACACTGAGGAGCAGCTGGGGTGCCAGGGGCTGCAGTGACAACGTCCTGCAGGGCAGCAGCTGTTTGCTTAAGCAAAATTCACCTCTTCTTACTCTCAGAGCTGCCAGATTGCTCTAGGTCTGGAGTTGGGAAACAGCATTTCCTCCAGCAGGGCTTTAACCATGCGGCCCGATGACGCAGAGAGGCTTTTTTTCCAGCCATGTGTACAGTATGCAACATTGAGGAGCACTAAGCCTGCACTTTAATGCTAAGCCTTGTGCAGCAGGAGATTTAAACATGTTCCTGAGCTCTTCCTATAGCTTGCAAACAGGCCAGAGCAGCAAAGCTGCCCGAGATGTGAACAAGCCCCAGGAGCGCGGCGCGATGCCGGCCACCTTGCAGCTCACGGCCTGGTAAATTAAATGGGTGGCTCAGCACAAGGCCTCTTTCCTCCTGCTCTCGCCCTTGCAGCCATTGCAGCATGGAGGGAAGCCGGATTGAAGAGGAGACTGTTTGACTGCTTTTAAACTGTTTGTTTATTTATTTATTTTGCACTGCGTTAGCAAAGTCGCTTATTAAAAAGTGCATCCGCTTTAGGTACGGGCAATCAAAACTGATGCTCGCGAAGTCGCGAAGAAACACGCCGCTGCAAAAAAACATGCACTTTAAATTTTTTTTTCCTAGTGTTTGTCCGAGCAAACACCACTTATTTGCAGGTGGTTTTGAGGTAGTAGCGGCCTTCCCCTGTGAGTGCCAGGGGCTTGGGGAAGCAGCGGCAGGTCGAGCCCGAGGGCAGGGCCGCTGCTGCTGCCATCCCCTGCAAAGGGAGCTGCTCCCGTTTGCTATTTATGGGCGCCCGGGGCCGCAGACGGGTTTTGGCTGCGCGGTCCCGAACCGCATCGAAATGGGTCCATCCAGCGGCCAAGCGCCCAAGTGCAGCCCGGCTCCAAACACCTCCCCTCACTGCTCGATCCCAGGGGATGCACCCCAAAAATCCCTCCTTCCGCCTCCCTGGACTCATTCGTTTTCCCAGGGAAATTAAAAATAAATAAATAAAACTGGTTTTGTCCCTGGCTGAAGGGATAAACTACCGGTTTTAATCCCCATCGAGAAGGAGCACGTTAGCATTTGGACGAGAACGATGCCGTAGCTTTTGAACGCTACTGATCCATCGTGCGATCTGCTGGAATTTCCAGCAGAAATTCAAGCTCCCCCATTAGCATGCCTGCACTTAATCTGGCAGGATTTACACAGATTCCGCCGTGCTATTTAAATATTAATTAAGGTTTCTCGCTCTGTGCGTTTTGCGCATCCACTCAAACAGCTTTCATCCTTCCAAAGCTGGGAGAGGATTTCCAACGGATGCGTGATGCCAGCTGCAGCCAAGCAAGCAGCAGCCCTCAGAGGAACACCACAGCATGGAAAGGGTGCCAGGCTGGCAGGGTCCATTGCAACCGGCCAGACCTTCTCAAGAGCCAAGGCACCCCCTGAAGATGTGCACCAAGATGTAGAGCGCAGCCCCACAGGGTTACCCCGGCAAGCAAAAAACATCAGTCAGGGTCATTTTGTTTTGCATTTAGTATCATGTTTCTGCAAGCTTTATCCAGCGTTGGCATCTCAAGAGCTAACCCAAATATTTACATCAATAACACAAGCTTTGGGCACACAAGGGGGAAGACAAAT
Organism: Tinamus guttatus; assembly: GCF_059628265.1. Taxonomy (NCBI): domain Eukaryota; kingdom Metazoa; phylum Chordata; class Aves; order Tinamiformes; family Tinamidae; genus Tinamus; species Tinamus guttatus. Next base: position 315,871 of record NW_028288574.1, read on the forward strand.
CTGGACTGGGAGGCTGGAGAAATATTACCTCCTCGACAGAAGAATCAGGGGCTTCCACCATCCCACTTCCCAGTCCCTGGGAGTTGGTTACTCCTGGTCATCTTGGCATGGGACTGCTCTTTCTGGGAGTAAAGGGAAGCCTAAATCCACTTCTGACCCACTGAAATCAGGGGAGTTTTGCCATCACCCATCACCAGGGCTCTGTCCCATGGCTGAAGATATTTGAGGATAATTGGCTCCTACAGGTAATGCAGTTTATGCTGCTGCTTTTCACTTAAGCTGTGTTTAAACCTAAGCATGGCCAATGTGCTAAAGCAACAGCTAGAGTTGGGTAAAACTCTCAACGACTGGCAAATAAATAATGAGATGAGCCCAGAATGGCAGTTCTCTAACCCTAGCCCCTTTCTGCTTGAGGAACGTTCCTTAAAAACACTCCAAATTTTCAACTCACAGGCACAAGATTGTGCATGTGTGAGTGTGTGTCTGTGTGTGTGCATATGTGAACACGTCTGTGTGCATGTGTATGTGGGAGTATGTCTGTGTGTGCAAGTACAATCATGTGTACACACATGCATGCATGTGTATGTGTGTAAATGTGCCTGCATGTGTATGCAAGTGCATTTGCTTTGCTATGTGTGCATGTATGTGTGTGTGTGCATGTGTGTATATATGTGTGCATTCGTGTTTGTGCGCCTATGAGGGGATGTGAGAGCATTTGTGTGTACGTGTGCGTGGGTGTGTGCATCTGTGCATGTTGATGTGTGAGTGCCTGTGCATGTGCACATGTATGTGCACATGCACCTGTATTCGTGTTTGTGTATATGTGCGCATGCATATGTGGACGTGTGTGCATGTCTGTGCACGTGTGTGTGCTTGTGTGGGCACTTGCCTGCATACATGTGCAAGTGCATTTATACGCACATGTGTGTGCATGTGCATGTACATATGCATGTTTGTGCATGTATATGCATGTGTGTATACTTGTATGCATGACTTTGCATGTGCATGTACATGTGTTTGTGTGCCTGTGTGTGCAAGTGCATTTGCATGAGCATGTGCATGCAAGCACATTTGTGTGTACATGGGTGCATGTGTATGCATGCTTGTGCATCTGTGCTGTGCATGCATGTGTGCATCTGTGAATGCATGTATATGTGTGTATGTGTATGTGCATGGATGTTTGCATATGTGCATGTGTGTGTGAGTGCATTTGAGTGTATATGTGTGCATGTGTGTGTATGCTTGTGCATGCCTCTGCCTGTATGTATTTGCATGTACATGTATGCATGCGTATGCACGTGCATGTGCATGCATGTGTGTGCAAGGGCATTTGCATGCATGTACATGGTGTGTGCATGTGTCTGCATGCACGTGCATTTGCAGGTGTGCACGTCTCTGTGTGCACGTGTAGATGAGATGCTGAAGGACATGGTTTAGCAGGCATGATGTTGAAGAGTTTACGGTTGGACTCGATGATTTTGAAGGTCTTTTCCAACCATAATGATTCTATGTGCATGCATGTGTGTGCATGAGTGCACATGTGCATATGTGTGCGTGAACTGCATTGCAGCGTGCTCAGCCTTTCGTGTCTCCAAGCATGGCTAACAGGAGAGGGCAGCAAAGATTTACATTTTGGCCTTCCTGCAGGCAGCGGATGGGAGTTGGAGCACCCGGAGGAAGCCAAAACCATGCGGATGCAGGGTGTACCCTGTGGACACCCATCACCTACAAGCAGCTGCCAGCAGCCCCCATGCCACTTACCATCCACCTTGGCCCACCAGCGATGGGAACGGGTAACAGCCCCAAATTTCCTGCATTCAACTTTCAGTTTCAACATACGGTTGCAATAGAGAATATCTCATTGATTGATTGATTGATTGATTTCAGTCAGAGGCAGGTGAATGTGGGTCACCCACTCCTGCTCTCCTGGTCCCCATGTGGCACCTCCAGATGAGGCTGGTTGCTCCAGCAGGGATTTGGGTCCTGGGACGTACAGACACAGGGGTGTCCTGTGCAATGGGTACAAGCAGGCTCCTTGCATGCACGTGGTTTTTCCCTCAGAGCAATCTTTGGGGCAAACAAACAGAACTCCAGAAATCCTGCAGTCATTTTTGTATTAGCTTCATAAGGTTTTGGAGCAGGACAATCAATGCAGTAGACTCCATTTTCAGGCCCACGGCAATCACTACTCTTTGCAGAAAATACAGCTCAGACCACAGGGCTGTCAGGAAAGGACTTGACAAGGGCTTCATGTGTCATTTGCATTGTCTTTGCTGGTAGCAGAACTAGTTAGATGTGTTTGCATCAGGACATTTTACTTGTGAGCAACATCTTCTTAACTGCCAGAAATTGGTCTAATTCAGCTGGATTTTATTTTTCTTTTTTTCTTTTTTTTTTGGATAACTTAAAATATTTAGGAAGAAGGGTTGCTTTGGGCCCCACCTAGGTCCTCCCATTTTCCCTTGAGGAGGAGGAAGGTGTTGTGAACTCACTTATCTAAAGTAAATCAAACATGTTTCGGGCCACTGAATGACTTTTTTTTTTCCCAGATGGCTGGGATAAAACTCTGTGAAAAGTTATAAAAACAATCTTTTTTTTTTTTCTTTTTTTTTGACCCAAAGTAACTCATGCTTCTGATACCCTGATGTTAGAGCCTCCCTCCTAAACATGAGGCTATGGAGAGGAGGCAGAAGGAGGCTTTTCTTTTGAGAAGAAGAAATGATTGAAAACACATGCAGAGGTGCATGTTGCTCTCTGTAAGGGTCCTGTCCCTGCTTTTGAAGCCCTCTGCAGCAGACCTTCCCACAGCCAGTAATGCTTGAAGTCATAAACTTGGTAATGGGAGGAAATAAATGCCAGGGCAATGGCATTCATCAAGTATCATTTTCCATACCCTAAATGCCAGGAAATAATAGACCAGTAAGCAAGGACAGACGAGGCCAACTGATATATGTGTGCAGATGCAACCATACCACATGGCCCAGGCACTTCAGAGCAATTATTTCCCTGTTATTTACCCACACAATGTCATATTTCTAAACTGCCACAAGATTGCAGCATTCCATCGTGTTACAGGAACATGTGTCCTTGCAAGGCCGACACTGTCCCACTGGCAGGAGTAAAATGGGCCTCCTTAAAGCCAGTGTGCTTTAAAGCATCTGTTCAGGCAAAGTTGATTAGCTCTGCAGGAAATTAGCAGGGATTAGGGCATTGCAGATGCTCTTGAGAGCACTTCAATACTGAAGCAAGCTGGTTCACCCAGGATGTGTCAGGGGACCCCCTGGTACTCTGGGACCTCCATCACCACAACGACCAAGCATCTCCCAGCTTGGGAGTCTTGGCCAGTTCCAGGTCATGCTGTGGCCTTTCCCTCACTAACAGGAAAATGACCTTAAATGACACAAAGTGATACAGGTGACTTCACCGGCCCTTTTATCAGGACCTCTGCAACCACTCCGTTAGCCTCCGGACCTGAACCATTTATCAGGGAAGGCTCAGTTCAACTTTCTGAACCCCACGTATATACCGTAGCACTAATCTGGAGGATAAACATCTCTTTGGCTCCAATCAAGTGTCCTTACACCCATTTCTCTGGGAAGAGAGAAGTGCTCATCCACAAGGCCTTGAAGCAAATGTTGAAGGCAATGCTATGCTCTATTCAAATGTCCAGCCCTCGCTTTGGAGTATCCCTGCCCATGGGATTCCCATTTAATGCCAAGAAGGGAGCATGAAGTCCCTCAGCAGCATTGAGCTCCACACCTCATCCTCCTGTCCTTGGGGACTCAGCTCCAGGCTGCCGATCAAGTGACTGTTGATTCAGCTTGGGAAAACAAGTCCCATGGACTGAACTTTACCCTTCTCCCTTTGCTTCCCTCTCCTCGGATGAAACACCACTCTTGGCTCTGGCCACGGGAGAGGGCATCTCATTCAGGACAAACCCAGCCAATTTTGCTGCAGTTCATAATTTAATTCATTTTATCACAGCTTCCTCTCCCCTTGGGTCCATCAGTCCAGCTCATGTGCAGGTTTCAAATGTGGTTTTATATCAGCCTGGGCAAAGGGCCTCTTATTCCAGCTTATCCATTCTTTTGTTAATTGGCCTCATCAGTCTCCTTAAAACTGCATTTCTATTACCTTTTAATTTTTCGTTGTATTAATTGCATTCATCTCCCATGCCCTTCTTCTTTCCCCACAAAATAATCCCCTTGTAAAGACATTTCAACTTAATTCTTTTGAGTTGGAAGGATGTTAAGATGAACTCAAAATGTCTGTCTGCATTAACATTTTGAATTTAGGTCATAGTAATCACTACAGCTTATCTCTTTCTTTTTTTCTGTCCTTTTTTTTTTTTTTTTTTTTTTTTAATTCTGAGCCAACTCAGCATGAGAAGAAAGAAATTAGAACTGCTGTTAAGGAAAACATGGAAAGGACTAACCGGTTTGTGTATTCTGACACCAGCCCTATATTTGGCATAATGTCCTATCGATTACTGCTGGAGAGCTCTAGGAAATATTTTTGCAAACAATTTATTCACTTAAAACGTGTGTGTTGGCCAACATTAAAGTAATAGTGAAGTTAGGTCATGCTTGATGGATCAGAGTGGTAATGTGTATTCTTTTTTTTCCCCAAGACAGTTCTTAGGTTCCTGCTTTTGTGCAGCACTATGTGTTAGTGCAGACATTCAGGATGTTTTCTTCTGCTTTGGGAGCTCTGAACTCCCAAATTTCAGTGTCCACATCCTAATGAGGAACCAGTACATCCAAGGGCCTGAACCCAGACGTGCCACTTCCCTTCCCCTGCCCCATGGCAAGCTGAACGTGTCCTCTTGACAGGAGATGCTCATGTTATGGCTTGGGCAGATGGCAAAGGCAAAGGTAAAACCCCAGTAGCAGAGTGGGATAATTAATCCTGTGCCTTTACAAATAGGCCTGTGATTACCTGGCTTGGTGCCATTCCAAAGGGAAATTGCTGTTCAGCAGATAACATTGCTGCTAAATAGCTCATTTCTGTTGCACCTTGACTTCTTCAGCAATAAGATTTAGATCCTGAAAGGACCTAATAGATCCTAATAGATGCCAAATAATTGTTGATGAACAGAACTTGGAGACTTCTAGCAGGGCATGTCATCTTGGACACAACCTGGTGTGCACATGGCTCCAAAGCTTCTCAACCGCCTTTATGTGGTGTGGAGGTGACACCACCACTGGTGTGGGTGGGTGTTGAAGCTCATTGGGACTTAAAAATAATACACCAAGGAACAAATCAGTCAGGCCCCCCTAGCCTCTTCCCTGGGTGACTCCACAAATGGTGGTGATGGATGTCCTGCAGGCGCTGGGACAAGCGCCAAAGGCAGGCATGGTCACCAAAAATTTCAATACTGGTCTTTCAGTAGCGAAGAGGTTGTATGGGTATCACAATGATCATTTGGAGGCCAATCAAGATGTACATGGGAGACCTGGTCCTAAATTAAATTCTCTTATGTGAATGTCATTGAATAGCAGCATATTGTGATGGGGTGGTTTACAGGGAACGCACCATACAGATCAGATTTCCTCCACTGTCTTCCAATGGAGCAAGGAAACTGGTCCAAGCACTGGGCAAAGCAAACCAGAAACCTGGCACAGTTCAGCCAGAATCTCTCCAAACACTGGATTCAAGATTTTTGTGAGCTCAAGCAGACCCCTGCCATATATATATATATTTTTCTGTCATCAAAGAAGGAGATTTACTTTTCTGCCATTGCACTGAATGAAAACTAAGATGCTACTGCACGATTGGAACAAGAGATTAAAATCTTCTGGCTGATACTCTCTGTCCCAGGTCAAAAGCCCCTGGTGTTAAGAAATGCTGCGTGTAGACATTGCACTATTGGTATTCTTCAAGCTATTCTCATGTCAGCACAAGGCCTTTAACTGGGCTGGAGGGGTTTTGATATGATACCAGCCTCGTGGTAGCCCAGGGTGTGTTTTCAGCCGTGACATTCAGGCTTGTTTGAAATGTGATTCATGCCTCCCCTCTGGGAATAGGCAAATGCGTCGCTCTGCTCATGACTGTGATGCCTCATTCATTCAGATCCCCAGAGTCCTCTGAGCTCCAGAGGAATCATGTACTTGACCTTGGCGAAAAACAAAACAAAACAAAGCAAAACAAAACAAAACAAAACAAAAATTTCTTTTTTTGGAGCCTGCTGCAACATCTCCTGCCCTCGCTGCTCCTGCAGCCCTGGGTCAGGAGGGATCTCTGTCCTGTGGAGCGCAGTCGGGTTGCAAGGCGGGCAGAGCCCATTGCTATGCCTTGTCCAACACATGCTGAACTTCAGCACACTGCTTCAGAGGTGCATCAGCAACTCCTTCCCGCTGACCGTGTGGGGAAGTTAGGCTCATTAGGGAGGGAAGCGACGGCAGAGCTGTGGGAAGTCTCCGGGAACACCCATCTTTGTGTTGCAAAGGTTGCTAAGTTGCAGCACTGCAATTCCCTGAGGTATCCAAAGGTAACCTCCAAGGGCTGGAAGGGCATCTGATGAGACAAGGATGGAGCAAACTTGGGGAGATGTTTTACATAACACCTATTTAAGGAAAGATCCCAAGTTTGCTCCAGGAAGCTGTCGACTGGCTGTGTCATCAGACTATGCTTGCAAGGAAAGTATTAATCTATTTTGGGTGATACCATCTGGGATGTTAAGGGAAGCAGGGCTTGATTGAGGAAATCCTAAATTGTTTCAGTAAAAGAAGGTCATCATCTTAGCAAGTCGCTGAGTCTTTTAAAACAAAATTCCTGCAAGCACAGACAAAGGGGATGTGTCAACGTTGCAAAGCGAGCCCATAGAGTCGAGACTGGGAGTTAACGCACAGGCTGCAGAGTCAGCTGCTGAGAGGAAATCTGGCTCCTCGGAGGTAACGGTGAGTAGAGGGCAGGATGCAGGGATCCACAGACAAACCTTCAGAGGGAAAACAGGCCTCATGCAAGCCACTGGCATCCCCTAGGGCCTTGACAATGCATGGCCTCGTCATTAGAGCCTTGGGCTGGACCTCCGGAGAAGGAGACAGTTCCCAGTTCTGTGTATGGTCTCCAGCGAGGTAAAGAGTCTCCTGGGGCATTGCTTTCCCCACTGTACCCTCAGGGCAATAATCCTCCTTTTCCTCAGCTTCGTGCAACACATAGCTAGACTGCAGTCTGGAGCAGAACCAGCTCTTGCTCAGCATTCATCTTGGTGGACGCTGCCTCCCAGATGTGGTGTGGGTAATTATTTAAAAACTCTACATAGCAACATAAGAAAACCTCCACCAAAGGACTCTGGCAAATCTATCCAGGGAGTTTAAAAGATTATAGCCCCCAGGTGTCTGCCCAGTTCTTCTGCCAGGGGTTTATCTACCCATGGCAGCATCACCAAGGGTCAATTCATCAGATTGACCATTGTGACGAGCAGAAGGGGCTCTCCAGATACTAGTTTTGCAAAGCCAGTCCATAGCCTGTCAGTTTAGATTTGTTGCTCAAGTTCACATGCTCCTTGAAAAACATTTGGGGGTCTGCAGAGAAGAAGCTGTAAAGCCCCTGGCTAACACATTTGGAAAGCTGGCTTGGAGCTGCAGTGTAGGACTTGCACCGACCAAAGAGGGTTCCCAAATCCTGCCCTGCCAGACACCAGCCAGAAACAGGCAGAAACAGCTGGGACAAAGTAGCATCTTACGGCAGCTGCTGGTTCAAGGAAAGTGAGCCAGGGCTTCCAGTGACAAATGCAGCTGGATCCTGGGGGAAGGAGCTTTCAGCATGATGGGAACCAAGCTCAGAGCCCTTATCTGGCCTGATAGCTGGGAAATGACATATAACACATCACTTAAGTGTGCTTTCTTAAGGGTTTATGTGATATGCGATCTTAAATGGAAAGGATAACAAAGAGCAGGGACTTTGTACAAAAAACCGAAGGCTCCATCTAGTTCTAAAAGTCATAAAAGGGATCAAGACATCATCATTTGCAACACACAACGTCTCAGCGAGATCTGCGTGAATAAAGTAGGCTAAGAAAATCAGTATGTTGCTCGTTTAGACTAAGGAGCATTTTTCAAGGGTGTCTCAGGCATCTGGGTTTGAGCAATACCTTGGACAAAGGCCTGGGAGCTTCCAGCTTTTCTTCATGTCCTTTTGCTTTTGGGGAGTCCTTCCTACTGTCCATACTGAAATCGCTGTTCGGCTCTGCATAGGATCCAATCCTCAGCTCAACTATTTCCCAGGAGACCACCAGAACCAGCAGGGTGTTCAGGGAGACTGTCTTTTAGTTTATCTTACTGGAAACTTTCCAGCTACATTATATTCTAAAAAAATAATAATTCCATTTTCAAGGACAGGACAAATGGAACAGAGTTAGAGATTCAGCCTGTCTTCCAGGATGGCAGAGAGACACGTTCAAGTCCCCCACTCTACCAGCCGTGGCATAGATAATACTGGGTGGAATACTTCCCCCCAAAATGGTCATTCTGACCCTCAGACAAGGACAGACGTGTGGTCAAGACCCTTGCCCATGTCAGAGGGAAAGAGAGTTTTACAGTGGGTGTCTCAAGGCATCCTGTTGGGAGAGGTCTGTTAGCTATAGGCTGTGGGAATGCCCAGATGGGACTTGAGGTGATCATGTCAGGGACCTACACCTCAAACATCCAGTGTTTATTGAAAAGATCGTGCTACACTGTCCCACAGGCAGCAAAGCCACCAGACCACTCATGTTCATAAAGAGAAGGTGAGACACTGCTGCCCAGCCCCTAGCCAGAAACCTGGAGCCAACAAGGCTGGCCATCGTGCATCTCTTGATGACATTCGCGTGTTGGATGCCTGATGATGTGCTGAAAACATATGCAACCACTTAAAAAAATTCTTTGCTCTAGCTCCAGATTTCAACTTTACTAGTATTATGAAACAACAAGAGCAAAGAGAATCTTAATTGTTGGTCTGGGATGAATCCTTGGGGAAATGCAATAGCACTGGAAATATTTCTTCCAATATGCAGAAGTTTTCTTGATCCTGAGTGGCTGAGGAAGAAGGGACCATTCTGATTCCATACCTTGAATGCCATCACTTTTCTCAAAGATAGTGGGACCTGGTTTCAACAGCTCATGGCTCATGAGCTGGACATCTCACATTAGTGTTTTATTGTCTGAACAGATGAAGATTTGCACATCTTGACACTGGCCACGATTGAAACACTGCATAAAAATGTTGCACTCCATTTTTCATCCGTCTTCTCCATGTTTCTCTGGCAGTTCTGTATTCACGCTCCACGGTTTGGCCCAAATCCTAGCGCTGAACCTCATTGCTCACCTGAAAACCTGCACGGAGGCAGAGCCACAACATGTGTCCTTGGCCATGAGGCTGCATTGCTGTGATCAGGGCTTTCCAGCACGCTGCACCAGGTGCAATGCCACTTTGTGTCACCGGATGGCACTGCTATAGTTATCCAGGGAAATAATTTGCGGCAACACTGTCATAACACATTTTGATAATCGCTACTGCAATAATTCTAGTGGTTCAGACTACCGGGGCCGTATTACACAGAGGACTATGCAAACATATGGTGCAAATTGTTCACTGATAAAAGAATGTCCCAAATTCCAGTGTTTTGCATTTGAAAAGGTGATGGGGATGTGGGTGGATTAGCGTTTCCCTTCCATGGTATCCCTTTGCTGACAGGCTCCGACAATAGAAACACTTTCAGGATGTGAGAGCTCCTTGCCTAGCCTGTACCTAAGTAATATTTGAATTAAACTACTGTATTTTTTTTTTAATGAGAGCCCCAGCAACCAGGAGCATGCCCATGGGGAAAGGCCCACATTTCCACAGGCAACTTAGCTTAATATAGTGTAAAGACCTTACAAAGTGTCCCACACGACCTGCTTTTGCACGGTGCAGGGAATGAACAAGGTACTGCTTGATGGATCCAACATTGAACAGATTGAACAGGTAGAGCTTTGACTGGGAAGCCCAAGGTGTCAGCACCAGCCTGCCCACTTTGCACTCCCTCCTGCAACACTATTTCCTAAAGAGTTCGGAGGGTGATCTCATTTGCACGGATCTGGAATCATCATAGAAAAATGCCAAAGGGAAAAAAAAAAAAAAAAAAAAGACCTAACATGCTGGCTTTCTAGCTGGCTCCAGTCTTCAGCACAAATTAATAGCAGACCCACTGCAGGGAGACACAATTTTATAGTAATTTATTTTGTTTTAAGGGCCTAATAACTTCCAGCTGGTGATTTGTAAATGAACTGGCTCTTCACAAAAACTTGACATGAATCATTTGACACTGAACCTTGTTTTCTAAGCTGGGAATTTAACACTTGCTTTTCGGCACTGGGAAGTGCGGCAGGGAGGATAGCGGAAAGCAGAAAATGTAATTTCAAGACATTTTAATGAAACTATCAAGGACTGAGTGTAGACAGGGTGTCTGGAAGCTGCACTTAGCCCACTGCAGTGCCTACACACATCTCCACACTGATGGGCCCAGCATCTACAGCAGCTCAAGCCCTGATGCTAAAGCAGAATGAAACGATTCCTACAGGGAAAGCTTGGCTGCCCAAGCCACATTTCCTCTTTCTCGTGTCTCTGGTCTGCTGTCAGCACCAGCCTAAGAGCCAAGAGTGTCTGCACATCACCAAAACCCTTAGCTTTAGCATGGGTGCCAGCATGCCATGGAATGAGCACGCAGCAATCTTCCAATCTCCTCTCTGGGACTGGAAATCCACTCTGGCCTTGGCACTGCCCTGCCAGGAATGTGGGACATGTAGGAAACACTCATCCCTGAGCGTGTGTGCTGCTCCAGGATGTGGATGGAGCTGCTCCAATGCGCTGGAATTACTGCAGCTGCCACAATTAACGCACACAAACGAGCTGTGAAACGCAATAGCGGAACGTTTGGGCAGTGGGATCCTGTTCAAACACCCGGCTCTCACCACGGGTAAGGGGAAGCTAGGTGATCAAATGGGAATTTAATCTCATTCGGGTCTCCCTGGCTCTGCAGGCTGTTGCTTTTCTGCTGCGATACCATCAGTGGAGTGGGCTGAAATGCCCTGCATAAACACGGCTCTGTCAGATGTGAATGTAGACTGTGGCTCGCGTTAAGAGGATAGAGAGCGGCGAGTTAGCTGCTGCCCAGGCAAAATCAGGAGAGCACGCTGTGAAATGTAAGCAAACAGTCAGACCTGCTCTTGAAGGAAACCTTAAATTACCGGCAGAAGCTGCCCTTTGCAAGATCAAATTTCCCTCCTTTGTGGCTGGATTTTAGCATGGATTATATATATATATACACCCAGATACCACCGCTCTCCCTAGGAAACCTTTAGCATTGAAAATAAAAGCTGCCTTTGTTGTTTCAGGAAAGGGGTAGAGTGAAATAACAATTCCCTCCCAAGCTCACGCAGCCCTGGAAAGTGCAGATGAGAGGGGCTTGGCAATAGGAATATACTGAGCACCCTTGTTTTTTCCTTTAGTCTTTGGTCATACTAGCAGTCTCCAAAAGGTAAAAATGGTGAATTTAGTCATGGACAGCTGATTTGTTTTTCATTTCCCTACCATCACCTTTGGTCGTCCTTCATCTGACATGTGCTTATTCTTTTTTATACTCCTGTGCATATGAATAGCTTGGAGCATTTGCTAAAGAACCAAAACTCCTGTTTCACAGCAATTTGTGTGAACACCTAACTTTCTTCTCACCTATATAATCTCTGTGCAACTGAAAAGGTCTGCACAGGAGTAGTTAAGCATGAATCTATGTTAAGCATGGAACTAAGAAGTTCAGTATGGGTGAGCTTTGGCCACCAAGGTAACAGGCCAGCATTTTGGCATGTCCCTACCTTTACCCGTGGCTTATGCCATGCTGTCAGTCTTTCTAGAAGAAAGGCATCCCACCTATTGGACCACTGAAAAGGTGAAGGCACTGATAGATACCCTCAAAATTTCCAAAGCCACTTTCAAGTAGGTGATGTTGCAGAAACCTGGTTTCCTTCTAGGAAAAAACAAGCTGACTGGCTGGGGCCAGCCCATCTCTGCCTTTCTACCAGCCTTACTGAGCCCATTTCATTGTTTCACTTAAGCTTCCCAGTCCTGGAATTTCCTTTAAAGGTGCAGAACAATATCAGGAAAATCAGTTTTTCTTTTCTTTTTTTTTTTTTTTTTCCTAAAAAGCGAATGGGCCCCCACTTCTAATATGTGGAATAACATCCTCTGTGAAACAAGCCACATGTCCCTTTCTGTTTGCTCATGTTACAGTGTCAAATTACTCATTATAAAAATGACATTGGTTTCCTTTCTGCTCCCCATGCCAGGTATTCAACCTTTTTTACTGCCTGTCCTCACAAAAATCCACCCTCTGAGCTGAGTTGAGTTTCCTCATGGAGGGCAGTGGCAGGTAGACATAGAGCAGGGGACGTCACTGGCAGGTCACTTGATGGACTGTTTGGTCACATTGAATAATCAGGGTCACATCTTTGAACCCCTTCCTCCCACTTTACCGTCCTTCTCTCCATAGACAGACCCCATCTGCATCAACTGGCTTCTTTGCTGCTGCACGGAGTAGATGTGATGGTCCAAAACCAGCCATCACGGTGTCCTGTCTGTCATTCCCTTGCTCCTGTCCAAAACTGGATAGTATCTGGTGGTGAAGCTGAAAAGTCATCATTTCAATTAAAGTGCCCCTGAAACTTCCATGTTTCTCCTCCACAAACTGAACAGCAGCTTTTCCAGAGTTTCCTAGCTCCTCAGTGCCAGCACATTCCCATCTGTGAACAACTGCACAATTCCCAAGCTTGCATTTGCTTTGTGAGGACCTCTTTGAGTAGACACCTTTATCCCCACTCTTCCCAAGGTGGATTTTCCCTTCAGGTCCTCGCACAGCTCTGATTTCTCTCCACAAAGTCAAACCATGTTGGCTTTCCTGGAGAAGGCCAGAGCCTTCACCTTCACTGCAAAAAACACGTTGCAAGCAGGAGGCTTCAGTGTGACCCTTGAAGTCTACAGTGCAAATCTCCATTCTTAACCATACTACTCACGGAGCTCCTCACCGTTCTCCTCCCCAGTCAGGCAACTAATCAGCACGACACGAATAAAAGACGTTTTGCTTCTCAGATCATCCCCAGATTAAAGCCTAGATTTCCTCTCGCAAGGAAAAAGGCAGGCTTGTTAGGGAGAATATGAGGTCTGTGGTAGAACTTAGATTTCAGCTGAACTGTATCTGCTCCATCATATTTCAAGAGTCTTGGGTTTCTCCTAAGCAGCCAGCCTTGGGGCTTTTAGTACTGATGTTTGGGCACTGATATACCCGACAGACCAAAAGATGGAGTAACACTGAAGAAACTTCATCCTTTGTCTCTCAAACCAGGATCTAATTAAAACTGATGTTTTAATGGGTCAAAAGCATGTTAAGAGAAGCTTTATTGTTGCATCTGAGCTCACGCAGAAGCTCCTCGTGCTGTGTGAAGTCCAGAGCACTAGGGTGGTGGGAGAGGGGTCCCAGGTAGACACCATGGTGCCTCTTGCACCTCCTGTGAGATATCAGCCTCAGGAAGGGAGAGGAAGAGTCATTTTCCCTTCCCCTCACCGGGAAATAAAGCAAAGGGAGGTCTCCAGTGAGGCTGTGGTGGAGCCCATGGGCCTTCACATTCACTCTCACATCACACTGAGGGTCCCATCCTCACCCAAACATAACCCCACAAAACCAGTAAAGAGATTTAATATTCACAGTTTAAATGACACAGCAGGGCACTGCCATAAGAGAATGTCACAGATTCCTTTCACTCTTCTTCCTGGCCCAATTTTTTCCTGAGCTAAGAGAAAGCTGCTGATACCACAGAAGACCTCAGTTCGGGATCTCAGCCATGTTGCAAATGGTCATTGCATGAAGTCTGTGCAACCATGGAGGAGAATGGTTACAAAATACTTTGCTTAGTATATATAAATATATATTTTTTTCTTTTGGGGGGTCTGAATAAATAGTTGGTCTAAAATCTAAAATTCTAGAATAAATTCTAAAATATAAATACAGACAATTTATGTTAGATTTTGTTATGGTGGGTTTAGTATTTCTAAACCAAGGTGCTCAAAATTCTCATTTCATAACAATATAGGAATATTGCTTTCTCCTTCCGACTTGAGAAGAAAACAAGTTTTGGAATGTAGACATTTCCCAAAAGACTTAAACTTCACATCTGACCATCTTTGCAAAATACTCTAATCAGTGCCACCTCCATCCATTTACGCTAAAGTAAATATATATAAAAGGAAGTCATAAATGCTGACAAGGATGTAGGGGAATGGGGATTTTCTTTGAGATAGCATAGGAAAGTTTGACAGTAATGATGTTTTGAAATCCAAAATCCCCATAAGCATTGCAAGTTTTGTTGTGCATTAGCACATCGATTTCTTGGTACTCTTGGTACGTTTAGTTCTTAGCAACCTGGTCCAGGGTAGCCTGTCTGGGCAAAAGGGATGGCTCAGGCACAGATGGCCAGTCAGTGGACATATCTTCTCTTTGTTATATTTCTTGATTTCATTTACTGACTTATCCCTGTTTTTTTTTTACTTTATTTTGAGTAACTTTCATCCTGGCTACCCACAACGACATTTCGTTCTTCCAGGGCTGGCACTGCTGCATCAATGTAAGCCCAGAATTTCAGGAAATAGTATTGCTGCAAAAACTGATAGCAGTGGCAAAGAAAATAGGAGATGAAGAAAAAACAGAAAAATTTCCTCCAGATATACCATTCTGAGTAAACCTCACAAAGCAATTATCCTTCTAGACCCTTCCAAAACTGAAGTGTCAATTTATAAATGAAAAATATTTTGAAGTGGTGCATTAAAAAACCCTCTGATGCTTTAGTTAAACTCAAGAATGACTCTAATGCGTAGCTAGACTAAAGTATCTAGGAGTTCCAGGGCTGTAATAGGCAAAAGTGTTTTCAGAGAGTTTTATTTCCACTTGCTAAAACATTCCCTGACAGGAGGTCAGGGTCTTACTGTCCTGTGGGACGCAGTCTCTTGCATGTGGCTCTCTTTCCAGAGCAGCAGGAACTAAACTGATAGCATTCATCATTATAAAGCCCTAGATTCCCTTTTCATCCCTACTTCATCAAAGTAATTCTTCAAATTAATAGCAGCACTGAAACAAGATTCGACCTATCCAATCAACAAAATCCAATGTGTTATCAAAGACAACATCTTGGCAATGTTTTCGATAATGATGTTCAGGTAGTAAAACTCATGCAGGCAAAATTGTACTGGGGAAGAAAACAAGAGAAATGTGTGCAGCACAGCCAAAGTGAACATAACATTATTTTTTGCTAAGGCAAATTCTTTCAGTAAGTGGGCAGTTAATTGTTTCCAAACTTATGCACTCCTTCTATTCATTGCCACCATGGGCCTAAGGTAAAGCTGAAGAGAAGCCAGGCTTCACTTTCAGAAACCACCTTTAGCGTCAGCAAGAATAACCAAAAATAACTAAATAAGTCCTTCCTGTGGCATATTTTCTCTAGGACCCTTCTGGAGTTCCTTCTGTGCTTTTCAATGAGACTGTGAAGGCTCTTGGACAAACTGCCCATATTTACACTTATTTGAGCACAGCTGCTTTCGTGACTGTGTCTTTGGAGACAGGGCCTGGTTTCTATTTCCACCTTCACACAGACTCCCACCATGTCCTGAGATGGTCATTCATTCCCTGGCTACGTCAAATCCTCCTCCATGAAATTAGGAAAATTCTTTTCTTTGATGAACTATGTCCATGCCAGAAGAAGATGGTCCTGATTTCCGTGAAGCCTTCACATGCTCCTGCCAAATGGCGTGACATAGAACTGGCAGTGGTTGGAGCAGCCCTTATGTGGCTTAATAATTTGGCCTCTTACAGTCTAAATTATGACCACATGGCGAAGGAGTTTAATGTGAAATGGGGCAACGAGGCAGTGTGTGTATAGTGACACTGACAAAATAAACTTTTGCTCAAATGATGGTTACCTAATACTAGGAAAAATGATAAAACCTTTGTGCTAACCTTACACGCTGCTAGGAATACCTGGGTCATGTTTTATTCTGATGACATTTAGGATAAGAGTAATCACTCCTGACTTCATGCATGACCCAGTCACGAACGTTAGGGAATGTTTGTCCAGCAAGTGTGCTGAAAGGGGCATCCTCATGCATCCAGGTCCTGGGAGAATGTGGGTCTCCCATTCTCTAGGTCCTGAGCCCAGACCATGAAGACCTCTCCCTCTCCTGCGAACCTGATCCAACCAAGGATGACATTTGCCTTTTGTAAAGCACATTTCATCAGGGCCTTATGGTCAACCTGTTTATGACCTTGTAATATCCTCACATCTTCTGCCTCAGTTTTTCCCTAGCCTCTGACTTCCCACTCAGATCACAAATTAATCTCTTTGGGGCAAGATTTCACAGCTTGTGCTATTGAATTTCAGTCCATTTCTATTATCTCGGGCCCTAGGATTATTTGGCTTGTATATTGCAATGCTCCAGACTTTCTCTGCTCGATTGGGCCCCCAGTTTCGTGTCTTTGCTTTATACATGCTCATACAGAGTTTGATTTTTGATGTGCATATCTGAGTCATGTTCATTCTGCTATATGCTGCATGCCCCTAGGACTTCCCTATGGCCTTCCCTGCCCTTGCCTGACAACTCATGTTCCTGCTTGCTACGCTGAGTGTCCTGGTTGTATTTGGTTGAATTTTGAATTTGTTGAATTTTGAATTTGTCCTCACAGGCTTGTGCTATGCATCCAGATACGTGCATTTTCTGAAAGCTCACTCCCTTTTCCTAAGGAAACACTCCCTAAAACACACCAGCTTCCCTGCCTAGACAAAACCTCAGAGCTACACTGGCTGCATATGAAAATGGTTGAGGAGAGATTCTTCATCGCATTCTTCATCGGTTTCTTCATTGCATGAGAAATGGGAGCTGGGGAGCTGGCAGATGAAGCACAGCTCCTGCTGCTGCTTGCAATTTGAACCCTGAAAGATGCAAATCCCGAGGTAGCCCCCACTATGGACACAGCCCCTCCGACCTGCCTGCAGAGAGGCCTTTGCAGGCTTGCAGCAGGAGTAGAAAGTGCCAGAGGTGGCACTTGGGGACAGGAGAAGCCAGCACAGTTCCTGCTGCCAGAGGGGCCACCACACTCCTCAAACCCCTTCTCTGTAAGAAGGGGTGTAAAACCCCTCTGGATTTATTCATGCTGCAAGTGCAATAGCTTTCTCTGTTTTAAACCCAGCATGTTTTTTGGAAAAGAAATCCACCTACTTTTAGTTATAAAGGCATCAAAAAAAAAAAGAAAGAAAAAAGCCAGGAAAATCGCTGGTATATTCTCGTATTGGTCAACTGCCATTCCAGCTGGAAAAACACGCTGTGCTTTTAAGCAAACTTTGTCCAAATTCGGGTTTGAGCCCATCCAAACTGTGAGATTTCTGCTTGAAAAGAGCTGGGGTCCTGGCTGTTATCAGATATTTTCTCTGAGTTTTGAGATGTATGCACTCTGCACACCTGGGTTTTCTCTTGGATAAGCTGTAATGGAGATGCTCTTGCCCATCTTGTCCTTGCCACCTGGGAAGGGTGACACAGGGGCAAAGCAGAGAAGCCCTTGTGTCTTTAAGATGAAGAGCAAGTGCTGTTTTGCAGACTGTGACATGCAGGAGGAGAGATGTTGCTGAGCAGCTGAATATGCTGCTCCTTCCCCCTTCTCTGCAGGGATGCTGCTGTTCCGCACAAGCCAATGCAAACATTCAGGCACCCAACAGGTCCCTGGGAGGACTCCTGCCCACTCTGAACCTTCTGGCACCTGGGGCAACCCCCAGGTCGGGGAGTCCCCAGCATCACCCCACGGTCACATCCCGCAGTGCAGAGGGTCACCAGGCACCTGACAGTGCAGGAATGGAGACTGGGACTTCGCTCTCAGCTATCTGACAGAACAAAATGCTTTCTTTAAAGCTTTGGTGCTCAAGATAACGCCCAGGCACGTGTCCGCAGACTTATTTCCTGAGATGACCCAGAAAAAAATTCTTGCTGTGGAGAGGCAGTCTCTTAAAAAATATCAAAAGAGCTCAGCACGATGGTATCACAGCATCCCCCAGCCCTCCACCCACCAGAAACAAAGGCAGGATATGCCGTCTGTCATCTCAACTACTTCCAGATTGGGGAGTCCTATCGGGGGGAAACTGTCAGTATAGGTCCTGCGTGTTTATGAACAACTCTTCTGCATTTCTCTTGACTGTCCTGGCTCCAAGCATGCAATGCCCTGCAGCTCACATGTCCTCTCCCAGCCATGGATTCCTACGGAGCTCTGCACGGTGATCCGTTTGCAGCAAGCAGCCATCAGGAAGGGGAAAGCTTTATTGTATTAAAAGGATGAAAGCCACTTGAACAACTAGACATGGGCTGGTTGGGGCTTTCAGACACCAAGAAATTGCACCACGGCCTCCTGAGGATGCTGTGTCTCCAGGAGACACCCTGGAGCTCAGCTTCTCCACAGTTATCTCCCTCTCCCATCTTTCCTCATCTCCATTCCTTTGGTCCACAGGTTTGAGCCAGCCAGCTTTCTAGGAAGGGTAAAGCTAAACCACTGTCTGTTTTCATGCATCTGTCTCTTGTCTCAACCCTCCTCTCTATCCCTCTGGCCAGTCTTCTGCCCTATAGAGCAAAGACTCTGGGGTCCATCCATAAAGGCACGAGGCAGATGTCTTACATTGGCTCCTAAGCTCTTCCTGAAGCCATCTTCTCTTGGATATCTTGTAGCACCTAAGTCACTTCTGGAGTACCTACGTTATTTCTGGAAATGTCTAAATGATGAGGTTGGAAAGGCAGAGCAGAGCTGTGTTGAAATGACCTCTCATCTTGCTGTGCAGGTCACTTCTTGTCAGGCCAGCTTCTGCTGCAGCCAGTACAGCATCACATTTGGGTTTTCTTGAGGAAGGACACAGCAGCTGGAAAATCAGGGTCAGCAAAAGGGAACCTCTGCATGACACCAGCAGCAGCGTGAAGGGTAACTGCGTGAGGACACCGCAACAGGTAGTTTCATTTGATTCCTCAGAACGAGAAGTGCAAGGGTCACCCGTACCGTGTGGAAAGCACATCCCTGTGGCGACTAAAATAGTTCAGCGAACGGCAGAGCAGACACTCCCAGTGCCTTGGGCAGGAAGCGCACGGAGTGCTCAGAAATGGCACGCTGGAGCCTTGGTCGGGAGGAGCATCATTTCCTGACACGGCTCAATGCTAGAAGGAAAAGGGTGTGGGTGACATCCTCTCGAAAGGGTGGGAAGAGCCATAACTCACGCTGTGCACACCACGCGGTGACAGCTTCTCTCAGCCGCCAAAAGTCATCTCAAGTGGAAGAGAGGACTTGCACGTGTGTACACTCTTTGCAGGGCTAGTGCCTCCTGTTAAGAACATCAAAGCTACAGTAAGCTTGGCTTTTCCACCAGCCATGAGTGTCCGTTTTGCTTGTGGCATTTGTTGTCCTTCCCCAGCCATAGCTTCGCTTCTCATACACCCATCGTGCCACCTCTGTGACTCACAAGGACATCAAAAAGCCCTGGTTTATTTTTGCACCGCATTGCTCACACTTTCCCCTCAGCCTTGTGCCTGATGCGGTCATGTTGTCTCGTGGCCCTGCAGCAAGTCCATGGCAGGGAGAAGGAGTGGGAACCCGGTGTCCCTGGGAGGTGGTGCCAAGACCCACAATGTGGCAAAACAGGAGGAGAAAGCCAAGATGTGCACGTGGTCAGGCTTTCCTTACAGACATGAAATCAGTGGCAGAGATCCTCAATATATCTTTAATCTGACATGCACTATTTATGATATACATACCCAGAGACAGGTGAACCCATTACCGAGTCCTCCCTTCTTCACAGGTCTGGTGTGAACGCCACGTCTGTGTCAGGAGCAGCAACTGTAACATCACTGGCAGGACCAGAGAAGGGCGAACAGAGGTGATGGGATATGAGAGGACAGACTTTGTCCTCCTAGCAGAGCTGCCCATATTTCTAGAATAACAATATGCCTGCAGGGCCCCATTTTGAAACGGGGACACTTTGTCTCTTTGAAGGCATCTATCACAGCACAAGAGCGATGAATTAGCTCATGAAACCTCATTAAGCATTCACTAATAGTTCCCTTTTACACTGTCTACACTATGGACGAGGCCATCTGAAATCTAATTGCTGTGGTGGGGAGCTCAGGCAGACGCCAGGCCACAGGCCAAACCCACATACTCCTGGCTGCAAAACCCCACAGTGCTGGTACATTGGCTGAGGTGAGTCCTTCTGGAGAGCATCTACTTTTGGGGGCCTCTTCCTGACACGATGAACAACACGCATTGACTAACACATCTGGAGATACTTATTTAGACTGCGTGCTAGTATTTGGAGTCACTGCATGCTAATTGCTCATTGTTAAACATCAGTCCATATCTTGATCTATATATACCTTAGTGTATATATATTTGGCTGGGATGAATTACCATCTACCAGTCTCTTTCAGCTCCAACGCCCTGGGATGGCTGAAGCCGGCTTGATATAGCAGCTCCTGCATTTGTGCCGTCCAGATAGGACCAGCTCCAAAGGTACTTATGGTGGTGGCGTGTCACAAGGCAGCCCCCGCGGGGGACATGGCACTGCTGGGAATCACCTTGGCCTGTGGCTTCCTGCCCTCAATCAGATTGCAGCTGTGCTATGGTCGGCCTTGCTCTGGACATCTGCCCTTTCCTGGTGGGAGTGCAGACATCCCTAGCGCTACCTCCGCAATGAAGTGCTCTGCTGGATGGGAGCCCTGGCAAGGTCCTCTTTGCAGTAAATTTTGACATTAATTGTCCGGATAGTTCTGCTTTGTTTCATTTATTCTCTCTTTGGACAGCAAAGGGGAGTCAACCTCATTTAGACACCAATCTGCTAGGCTTCTGTGAACACATATGTCCACAGGACTCTTGACTATTATAATAATCTTCAAGAGGTCTGATCTTCCTATACTTGAGGGGCCTGGATGTTGCCCAAGGTCCTGAGACTGGGTGGAAAGGGTGGAGAAGGAATCACTGTGCTTTGCCTAAGGCACTCAAGTAGGCAAGTCTCCAGCACTACGGAAGACATAATGTCAAGAGACAGTTTTACTCCCCACACTTGGGAAATTAAACACACTTTTCAGGACTGGCTTTGACCTGAGCCGTGCTTCCTCGGCCATTTCTTACTTAAGGCATGAATGTTTTTGCTCACTTTGAAAAATCTGATCACTTTGATGAAGGCACAAAAACCGAACTGCTCTGAACATGCAAAATGATAGCTTTTCTTAGAGTTCTTAAGAAGTAGGCAGTAGATAGGCACTATCCAGACAACCTTCTATCTGCTCAGATTTGTCCTCAGTGGAAATGTAACTCCTTAATTTTATTATCTCTTCTTCCTATTGTTTAAGTTCATTGAACCATAGTGAAGGTGTGGTGTTCTCTGCCAAGATTTGTTTTCAATAACAAAACATATGGGAGCTCTGCCAGGAACTCCTAAGCCTCAGAGAGATAGCTTATATCTCCATGAACTCTATTGTCATTTATTTCAAACACATTTTTTATAAAGGCAGTTTGTAGAAACAGAGTTGTACTGCAGAAGAATATAAAGACCCTCGACACCAAAACATGAAATTCCTCTCTTAAAAGAGTGCAATGTGCCAAACAGCACTTTTTTTTTTCATTAAAGCAGCTTGAGTAAACAGCATTTTCGAAAGCAGAGACTGTTCATGTATTTTAACTCTTCATTGCATTCCTAAATGATTTGCCCCTGTTTCCAAAAGAAAGTTTTAGGAACATCCATTCAAAAGCAACCATGGTTTTTTCTGCATTTGAGAAGGAAGAGAGAGATCAGTATGAGCTTTTTGTAGTCTGTGATCTTCCTGCTCACTCCTGTGACCCTTAAACCAGGCAGCAAAGCCACGTTCTTCAGTTTATTCATGGATCTCACCTAGCACATTCTGTTGTAGGTTGGTCCTATGCTCACACACTGCTCCCTTCAAGCTAAGGGCTAGTGTGTTAAGGGACCTCAGATGCTTAGGAGAGATATTTGGGCCTCATTTTTCCCCTTTCTTACCTGTTGAGATGCAGACACCATATATAAGCAATATATGCATATATAATCAGATTAGAATCCTGGCTCTTGCCTCAAGCCTTGTATGGAATAGGTGCCTCAATCAAATCCTGCACTTGATGATGTTTTCCACACAGAAAATCATAGGGAAGCTCCTATCTCACTGCTCTGAAATCATATCATGGGCAAAGATAACAGTGAAATGGAATTCCTTTTTGTTTGTTTGTTTGGAAAAGTCTTTTTTTTCCATCAAAAAAAGTAAGATTTAGGGTTCCTGGTGTGTTTCAACTGTTCAGAATTTGAAATATGAAAATCTGTTTATTGCTCCACTGAGTGCTTCTCTTCTATTACCTTCAATAAATTTTCTGATGTCCTGTCTTCTGTCAATGATACCTGAGACTGGGAAGAATTTCTTAGTGAAAAGTTTTTGTGTGCAAAAAAAAATGATGGGGCCTTCAGAACAGAGTCTGTGATACAAATCCCCAGTCTTTTCATCATTTTTTTTTTTTACTTAGAGAAAAGCATGAACAAAAAAAATCCCCCCAAAATAATGTGTCATTGTGAAATTTCCATAAAAAAATATTTTGGTATATGTATTTTCAAGACCCTTTGGTTCAGAAATCCTGCAGCTGGAATCCGAATGCCTATTATTCCTCTGAAATTGCCTGTTTTTTGATTAAAATGTAAGAAATAATAACATGCTTCAGTTGCAGTGTGCACTGCACGGTGTTCAAACCCACATGAGCTCCCATCACTTCTCTGCTGCAACCTGACATGTTCAAGGAGCTGCTTATGGCCGTGTCATGTTTTTCTCTGCAACGGGTCATAGGCAACATCTGGAATTGACTCATCTAATGATCACAGCCATCACCTCTCCCCTTCTTCTCTTTCTTCAGGCACCAGGGAGGGCAGGAAAGCTGCAGTCATGAGCTGGCTCCCATTTGCTATTCCCTGCCACTGTGCTGTTCCTCTTCTGTCCCCATGCCAGCACTGCAAAGATGATGTCACTCATTGAATTTATTCATTTATTCCCACTTAAAAACACCCATGATGATCCCTCGCTGGGGCTCTGCATGCTGTCCCACATTTCAACAGCACAATTCAGAGCCCAGCAGCACTAAAGCCATTGGTCCTGCAAGGCATGAGATCTAATTTCACATGAAAAGAGCAGTTTTCCTATGGGAGACTCACCTTTTCGTACTCTTCTCCTCCAAGGAGGTTGCCCTGGGAGAGAAGTGGTGAAAACCCTCTTCACTGCAGTTCTGCGTGGCAGAAATGGCCTTTGTGGTCATCATTGTCCATGACTGGTGGTCAGCAATTCTGCAAGAGAGCCCCATCTTTCCAGGTGCCTCTACAGGCCAATATCCACCAGTCTAGAAAGTTTACTCAAGGGATTTTTCCAGGAAAGTTCCTGACTGCATGAGCAACCGCTTTGCCAATTCAAAACAAGGCCTGTGATAGCTTTGTTTGCTTGTTTGTTTTCACATGAGAAAGTAAATAATGTTCTCGAATCCTGCCTCCTGTCCTGCCTGCGGTATTTGTTCTTTAAGACCACCTACCCTTAATTCTAGAAAATGTCATGTGGCTTATGAAGGGTTTTGGTTCAGACCTCAACTACATCAAATCTCTCTTCACTGCTGCTGTCATCACTTAAAGCAAACTGCCCCAGAACCTGGAGACCAAGAGACACTCAAAGAGGAGGAGTCATAAAGACATAGCTCATTTTCTGGAGTGCTTCTGCCCCAAATTACCACTTACTTTTCATTTAGGAAGTTGGGAAAGAGAACTTTCAGAGGCAAATGTAAAAAATAATACCATGATAATGCCAAATTTCCAAAGGTGATGAAGTCTTTCCCTTGACTTCAAAGAGCTAAGGATGGTTCTCCTAATATCCATACTTGAAGTGAAGAACAACTTATTTTTCTTACCTATTTCTCCTCTATGCTTTGATCTGAGATGCTGATCTTAATATCTTAATATGTCCACAAAGAATCTCAAATCTTTTCTGTAATAATCATCAAACATTAATGAAAATTTTCAGTAGTAGTCATGGACTGCACTATACCATTTTGCAGCCAGAATCCCAGAATATATTTTAATTTTATTGGCTTCAAGCTCCTTTAAAAATGATAATTGAAGAAAATGTGTATTTGGCAGGGGGAGGTGAGGGGAAAAGGGGGAAA
Source organism: Tinamus guttatus (assembly GCF_059628265.1). NCBI lineage: Eukaryota > Metazoa > Chordata > Aves > Tinamiformes > Tinamidae > Tinamus > Tinamus guttatus. Next base: position 340,139 of record NW_028288574.1, read on the forward strand.
GTAGTCAAAATAGTGGCTGCTTCTGCATCAATGAGTCTGTAGTGGAAAATTTATTCATAATACTGTAGGAATATACTCCGGTTTTGGCCTGACCCATAGTCTACCATAATCTACCCATGACTTCAGGCACTTTTGATCAAAGTCCTGATGAATAAACCTGAAGAATGAGGATGTTCATGTCACCATGTGACAGTAGGAAATAAGTGAAACAGTCACATCTATACAAGAACTGATCTACCACCGCTGACCTTCATTCCTGGGGCACCTCTGTTTTAATAAAGCGATGTGCTTAAACAGAGGAGCATTTTAGGCACATTTTTCTTTCTCATCAGAAAGTGGCACAAGCCAAAGTTTGACAATGTCTGTGTAACACTCCTTGTCCAAGCTTTCTTGGACCTTATTCAGCAGCAGGTGCAGGTTCTCAAACCTGATCTGAAGTTATCCCATTGTGCCACAGCACTGTTATTCCATTATAATGTAACAGGCCCTATAATGTAGGAGGCCCAGGCTCTTTGCTTAAAAATAATTGCTGCTCTTGAAGACGGCATTTGCCTTCTGCTAAGCAATGATTTTAGAAGATCGCTCTTGCTTAATGAAGCAATGCAGCTGTTACTTTTATAACATTAAAATTAAATTTGGGCAGACAATTTCAGACAATTGGCCTGGAATTTAATCTAATTTTCTTTTCATTTTGGACAGAAGGGAGATGTAAAAAAATCCAGGCAGCTTTTGGCATGCCTATGTAGACAGATCTCTTCTAGGTCTCATGGCTCTGTAGATGGAATATTGGTACACTATGGTCCCAGACAGCTTAGACATGAGTATGGGACTGTGTTCATGCTGGGAAGCACTGGTACAGAGTTCCTCCAAAAGCACAAATTCAAACTGGTCTACTCATGTGGACAATTCTAGGAATGAAGATCCACAACCCACCAAGGGCACAGAAAGCATTTTCACTGGCTTTTGAGGGTTTTAGATAAAATTCCCAGCTTCAGAGATCTGCCTCTTCCAAGCTCCATATTCCTGTGCAAAATTTGAGACTCACCTCCCTCACTTCTGTGACTGTAGTCCACATTTTTCACTTTATAAATACTTGGTGATGAGACCAAGGAGGCCCTTGGCTGGTGCTCAATCCCCTTGACTTTGACAGACTCACACTAATTTGTCCCAGTGCTAAATGTCCCTGTAGCATCCAAGAGGAGACAGTGATTGACATTTCTTGGCATTTTCATTCTCGTGTCAAGCTAAAAGAAAGCTGGGTGTGTTAATCATCTAATGTGAGGAAGGTGAAAACAAGAAAGTGATACAAGGAAAAAAAGCACTTGAACTTTGAGACAGTGATGTATGAACCAATTATTTGAAAAGGAGCCCCAGTGAGGACCTTGCAAAGACAACATCAAATGGAAGGGAGCCCGGGCTAATGGAGGCTCTTCCCTGTGGAGTCATATAGAGTTCAGATGCTGTTGAGATCAAAAGGCAAGTCAATCACATGCCATTCCAGTCCCGAGGGATCTGAACGTGAGCACTGGGCTGCAAAGGATCACGGTGGGTCACTGAGTCCCTACGTAACACAACCCCATTCACCAACGAAGCAAGCAACAAATCAGGATTTTGCTCCTTTCCTCCTGCTGTGCAGCTCTTCCAACCTGGCTGCTCTGGCAGGGAAACGAATTCCAGCCAAACCTTAGTCAGGGCCAATTGCAACATCTCATACCCAAATTCACCTCTCCAGCCTGACCAGATGTTTTCTCTTCTTAAAGTTTTCCCTAGATTTATGGTGAGCAACTGTTAGCCTTTGTTTTGCTTGAGTAAGCCAACTCTTCTGCTTCTGGAAGATCAATCCCACCACATCCCTGCAGCCCCTTCCTCCAGCTCCAACTGGAACTTTTCTTTCCTGACTACGTAGGATCAGAGCTGCACAGTATTACAGTGGTATGAAAAAAATTTGGCTTCTGTATAGCTAAAACTAGAGGGGAAAGTATTCAAAGGTTACAAAGCCAAGAAGTTCAGATGTTATATTCAAGCTTGAAAGTCTAAGAATGGAGAAAATATGTATTTGGCAGTCTCATTTCTATATTAATTCGATCTTATTTCAGGGATTATCCTATTTTTAGCTTAAGAAGCAGCTACTGGCAAAAAAAAAAAAAAAAAAAAAAAGATTAGTTGCTGACAAAGTGATTGTGTTTCACCATAGCAAAACAGCATGAGAGATCTTAAAAGTGAAGTCCTTAAGGCACAACAGCCCTGAGGTTTTTGCATTAGTAGGGAAGAACAGAACTTTTGCTTCTGGTGATTTATCGTCACAAAGCTTTCAAAGTGAAATGATCTTGAAGAATTTCATGCGGCTCCAAAGCACTTGGAGGACAGTTCTACAGCATCTTCAATCACAGCAAGCCAGCTCACTTTGAACACTTAAATATTTACAAATATAACCAGTCACAACCACATCTGTCCACAGGCTTCACAGATTCTCATTCATTATTCTCCTTTACATGATTGTCAAGATGGAATGGTTGTGTTTGAATAAATTGATATTTTTCCACTTGTATTTGGGAAATAATGGCACAAATTGGAAACTGGTGGCAAACCTTTATCATCTTCAGCTGTGCATTATTTTGATTGTAACTTCATCAACATACATATATATCTACACTTAACTCCACTGCAATTGTCCTGAGAGGTCAGTTATGTGTCCCACACTATATTCCTATGGATCTGAGTAACTGTGAACACTGGTGCCCACCAAAGCCTCACGGCAGCATGAGATGAGCAGAACTCTGAAGCTGTGATCGTGTTTGGCTGCAACATGCTAGCAGGGGCAGAAGAGGAAAGGCAAAAGCCAACGAATAATTCAGATAGCCAGCAAACTTTTTCACGGCAACTTCTCCTCTGCAGTCTCCTGAAAACAGGGATCAGAACACCACAAATCATTTGCCTCCTGTGAATAATCAGTGGCAAGTAAAGTAATGGCAACTAAAGTAGTGACAACTGCACTTCAAAGATCAGAGATTCATTCAAAGCTGAGCGAGGTAACATGAGCGACAGGTAAAGCCTCAGCCTGCAAAAGGGTTGACACACGGAGCTGCCACCAACTGAGCATCAGATTCATCTTCCTAACAGAGCAGGAAAGTGGCCTAGCAAATGAATTAAGGAGACTGGAATAAAATGCAAACTAAATGAACCAATTGGTCAAATCCAAGTCTGCCAGACTACATAAATGTGGTCTGGATGCCTTTGCTTCTGTGGAAGGAAAAGGCTCTGCTTGTTCAAGCAGCCAATTCTTCATCCACGCTGCATTAAGATGAAGGGGATTTTGTTTTTAATCTATGCTGAAGTTATACATTCCCTCAAGGAGCAGTGCATTTCTGGAATGTTTGCAGTACTATATTTTACTTCAGAAACTGGAGCCTGCTATCAATTACTAATAGCTTCTTGTTCCAGTTCAAACATCTTGACTGGAAAGTTTGCCTTAGAAAAAGAGACGTAAGAAGACTGGTAGCGATGAGAAGAGGGATCATGAATGTCTTTCATAAGTGTCTACATGCAAAAAAAAAAAGGATGTCTGCTTCTAGAGGTAGCTTTAGGTCTTCAGACTAAAACATAACATTACCCAAAGGCTGGAAATGAAGCTGGAAAAAAAGTCAGATTAGAAACGAGATGAAATGTATTAATAATGAGGTAATCAACCATGGGAACAGTTTATGAAAGGAAATGATACATTTCTCATCACGAGGAGTATTTACATCAACCCTGAGGCATGAAAATCACACTAATTCTGATACAATTGAATGTGATTGCCCATGCCTCTGTTCAGTCTGGGTAAGGTTTAGACGTAAACAAGGAGAATCACGAGAGAGAAAGTTTCTATCCAAAAATGTGCCCTGGTATTCAACATGAGCAGAAACCCTAAGATATTTCTGAGGTATTGCTGTAAACATCAGCATTGATTGGATCAAAGAAAATTTAAAATATCTTCTCCCCTTTCCCAGTAAGTGGTATCTTCTAGTCTCCAAAACATCAGAAAGCTTTGCTTCACGATGCCAGGAACAGAAGTCACCACCTTGGGGTTGATAGGCTTAAGCATTTCTACTCCTGCTGAAAATCCAGCATCCTGGTACCACACTGGACTCCAGGACTCAGGCATGGTTGTTGTCTAAAAGCCCAAAGCCTCTGAGAAGACATCTTGGAGATTCTCCATGTCAAATATCCTCATAACTTCAAGTCATTTGTGTCCATCAGGTCTTTTCTTAGCTGTTGCCCTTTGAAATGGCTAAATGAAACCTGCTCAAATCACCAATGGCAAATGCCTTGTCTTGGTCTTCCACTGAGGCTAGATAAAGACCAAGCCTTGAGATGTGCAAATGCACACTGTTCCTCCACAAAGCTATATGGAATAAAAGAGTCATAAACTCATTCTTTACAACAGATCAACAATGCTGACTCAGAATTTGAGATCAGCAGTTTTTCACACATATTATTCACACATGACTTTGAATAGAAAACAAAAAGTGAGATTTTTCTATGTGTATATGTGTGCAAAGCATTTTAAAATATATCATTAAGGCATTTTCAAATTGAAATATGTCCCCTGGTCCACTTTGAAACCACATTTACCATTTTTAGGGAAAAGTTAAAAACAAACACCCCGAAAGAAAATGACATGATCTGTTTGCCTAGAGCTATATTTCTTTGTATTTCCATTTTGATCAGAGGAGGACAAGACATTTTCATTTTGGCTCAGCCCAAAAGGATTTTTTTATTTTGTTTTATTTGTTTGGCTTGGCTGCTCATCCAATAGATTAGCAGCCAAATTCACGTAGGCAGCCAAAAACTTGAATTATTAGTTGCAATTTTTGTGGTGACTTTGGAGAACAGAGATACGCTTGAATTATGGAATGGTTTCCTGTGAATAATACGGAAGACTAAAGCTCATGCTCATTTAATGCACAGACAGAAGAGGTCAGACAGAGGAATCTCTTCTCTTAAGATATTTAGCGAGGGGTAATTGCAGGTTGAGGTTGCATACCATCCACATTGCACTGCTACACTGAACTCATGGCGTCATGTGCATCTGGAGAACTGGATGCTGCAATACCTGAGTTTGCAAGGCTGGAAGTTAATAGATGGGTGGACATTCAGTGTTCAGTGCTACTGAGGAAGGATTTTAAGCCTGGTGGCCTGAAAGCCACTGCACGGTGCACCGACAGGTCCCCATGGTGGATAACCAAGGGACCAGAGCAACACTGGAGCATGCACCCCTTCTCTGGTGAGAAAAATCAAGGATATACCGGTTATACAGCTGCTGCATAGGTTGTGTTTTGAAAACATTTCACATTTCCAGTAAAGTCTATCCATCCATAAACTGGAAAATGTGGGGCACTGCAGCTCTAAGTCAGGGCAATACCTACAGTAAGTGAGAAGACATGTAGAGCCTGTGGAGAGAGGGATCATACCCAAAAGGGGCTAAACAAAAACTTGTCTGTCAGCTCCATGTGGTGACAGGGGGTTTTTTTGTGTATAAGTTCCAATTTGTTTTTACGTTTTTTGAGCACAGATGAATTACAGTCATGAAAGACTGAAATAACACAATTGTGCCTTAGGGCTGTAAAGAGAAAAAGAACCATCTACTATATTAGACCTGGGATCCATAAATCTATGGATTTATACTCCCAGCTTGGAAAGCTTCAGGCAAATCCCTTTATGTCTGGTGGAGCTGTGCCTCATTTTGTGCTTTCACCCCACCCTGTCCTACACCTGCTGCCACAACAGCAGTAAGGGAGGTCTGCTGCCTTGGAAAGGTTTCAGGGGAAAGGAACTGGGATGCTTTTCCTTGTAGTAACTTCCCAAATGCTCCCAGCTGGTTCTTATGCCCTGCTGAGGCAATTGGAGCCGTTTACAACATGTTTTTTCCATGGAGCTCAGCCAGCGGAGACTGGCCTGCTGCATGCTTACTTGGATGACCATGATGATACCAACCTACCCAAAAGCACCACGAAAATTCACACAGGTGAATGCAGCTTCCTCAACAGAAGCAATAAATGAGGTCTTGCCCTTCTGTAGAACACATCTAAAATCATCTTCTGTACCCCTCTTCTTGCTGAGCATCCATTGCATCACCTAGGAAAGCAGGAAAACTGATCCAAACCTTCTCACAAATCACTACAAAACTGTCAAGCCATCTGACTTTTCAATTGACATTTCATAAAAAATGACTTTGTGCTTAAACAGATTTTTGTGAAATTGCAATGTCTATTATCTATAATATCTCTGTCCAATGTCACTTAAGGATGCCAGTGGAAGAAGATTTTCTGTTTATGTTTTATAGCAAAATTGCACATTTTTTCTTTCAAATGTTGATGTTGAATCAAGGTTCTCCTGCTAGCTACCCACTCCCTCCCCTCCTCAGGGGTGGGTGGATTTGTTCAAAATGAACAATACTTGAGAGAGGAATATTTTAAAATGTTGCTCTTAAGTTCCTCATCTCATGCAAGGTGTTTCTTTTATAAGCTGAAGAAATGCGGCTGCTCAGATACCTCTCCATTGTCATATGCTTCAAATAACCCCAAAACGGAAGGATTCATATTTCAGCTAGTAAAGTCAATTTTTATTTTTATTATTGCAGGCTATGGGTTTGGGGGTTTTGAAACCTGTTTTTTTCTTCTTCTTCCTTTTTTTTTTTTGACATATTAAATACCACTTGATTCTATATCTCAGGGGAAATGGCCTGCATTTTATTTTAAAATTAACCATCTGGAGAGCTTTCCTTGAGGGAACGGGGATTGATTTTTTTCTTATTAGGAGTTTCAGTTAAAATAACACAGCAAGGGTCTCTTGTCTCAAATCTCTCCGCTCTGTGAGTTTTGGAAGAAAGGAGGGAGGCTGAATGTTGGTCTAACGCTGCTCCCACTGAGGCCTGTTAGCACCAATATAGTATTTAAGGTCATTATGGCTTATCATTATGGTTTGTGATATTTCATGTCCATATGAGCACTTTGGCTTGGTAAGACTCATCTCCTGCAGCTGCTGGAGGGCAGAGGGAGGTCGGATCCCCCATAAAGGGAAACAAAGTGGGAGCCTAGCTTAGCTTGAGAAACCTTTCCAACAGCCAGAGAGGGGACACAGGGACATTTGTTTCACTGAGTACAAGTTGCACATCTTGAATGTATCTCTATGTAGATGTAAGTATATAGAGACACCATGACTAGCCTGTTTGTGGCCAAAATTCATGCAGTCAAAAGGCATAAAAGAGGGGAATCTTTCCAAGCAGATCTGTTTGCCACGATTTCTGAAGTTTTTGGAGTATAGAAAAAAATAATGCAAGTTACTCATGGAAGACTCGTAGAAGAGGTATAAGGTGAAAAATGCTTCAAGGGCTTCCAGTCACCTCCTCACAGTGCTCATCCCCATCAGGCCATCAGAAGAAGGAGGGTAATGAAATGAAAAGGTTACATGATTGTGCCAGTTATACTGGGAGAAAAATAAGTTCCTATTTAGGCAGTGAATCGGTGCTTGAGGAGATGGAGTTCCTCCATGCTCTGCAACAAGTCACATCATCCAGGTTTCCCTTTCATCCTACATCTTTTGCCACAGTTCTCTGCCTCAAGAAATAAAAATAATAGAGGAGGGACTTTTTGTCAGTCTTTTGTCCCGTGTCCGTCAAGGCTGTCAGCTCTTTTCAGAACCATTCGTGTTGGTTGTACCCGTGCACCTTGCAGAGAGTAGAAGAAAACTGAAGCAGGCGATCTGCAGCACTAATATTTTACCTAATCTGAAGTGATGTTAATGAGTTCCTGAAGAGAGCAGAAGAGTTAATAACTAGACAGACAATGAATGCAGAAAGCAAGATTCACGAAACAACAAAAAAAGAACCTTGTGTTTGAAGATAAAATGCCAGCATGATTGTGCGAGGCGAGGCTGGAGATGAAGGCATATTTTTATTAGCCAGCTGTCAAAATAGTCAAAATATACAAAGTGTCGGGCGTTGATTTCTTAGCAGATAAACAACTGCTGTGCAGCGAATGGCCTTCCCAAATCCAAGTGGAGCAAACACAGCCTTTTATCCGTGGATCAGGACACATGCTGGGATGGAGTCAGCAGAAGATAAGGACGTTTTCTTCACTGGGGAAGGGGAAGGCCCTGACTCCCACCTCTACAGGTCACGAAGGAAGGCGAGTCTCACGCTGGGAGGGTATTGGAGGAGAAGGGGATGCCAAATATCCCATGCAGAAAGCACCCGGTGTACCCACCTCTCAACTGACACTTTGCAACGGCACAGAGCCCATCCTGAGCAGCTTGCACCCCTACCAGAGAGTGCGAGCCATGAGGTCCCCTTCTCTGTGACCTCTCCTGCCAAGCTTCAGGACAGACAGCTCCAAAAGGCCAAGCTTGTAGTTGCTCTTCTTGGCCTTGAAGGAGGATCTCCTCCTCTCCCTTCCCCTCATGGGACTTCTCTGCAATCCCCTGGTTGCTATGAGATGGATTTTCTCCTCACGGGAGGAAAGCAGGAGATATAAACCTGTCGCATCTCTTTTTAGGGCACATGGCTCTGCCTCTCCAATGTCTAGCACGGCACAGGTTACATCCAGAGTTGGGAGAGGGCATTTGGGGGAGGTAGAGCATTTCACAGAGGTAGGAAAGATGGAGGGAAGGATAGGAGATGCGTCTAGACTTCAGTCTTTGTATTGATGAGAGTTGCCCTCATAGCTTCTTGAATCTATGCTTTTCCCAAAGACTCTTGGCACTTTGGGGCAGAGATAATGCATTTGTAGGGCACCTGGTCCAACAGGATGCTGGTGTGCAATTCCCACACCTCAGCATGAAACTTGGGGCTCTAGGGGACACTCCAAGACCACCAGTCCATCTCTAGGTGACAGGCACAGAAAGTCACCCTGTAAGAAAGTAGGATAGGATATGAAGCAGCAATCAAACTACTGTAGTGGAATGGCATTGGGATTGGTCTACTGTTTATGTGTGAAGATGCACACTTCTCACATTTTGATTTTGCAATGAAAACTAGTGAACAGTGTTCAAATTGCAGGTGGCAAGTGTCACTGGGTGAATCTTGCTGGGATGCTCAAAGGCATTCCTGCCTTAAGGTACCCACCTCATCCCTGTTATACCCTTCACCAGAAGGAGTGCATCTCATTTTGTCCACCCCAATCACAGTTCTTCATTGCATGATGCTTAAATATGAGCTTAGGCCATAAGTGAAGGCAGGTTTCTCCTAAGACAGCGGTGTCTGAAACGGGCAGCTGAAATGTCAGCTTCTATTTTCTGCCAGTTCTTACTCCAGGGCTAGTAGAGTGATAGTTCTAATAATAGTTAAATAAGTAAATAAAAATAAAAGAGCAATAAATGGCTCAGTGTTGGGGACGCCTCACATTGCCCCAGTTTGTTGCTCAGGGAGAGCATTTGCATTTCCACATTTTTGGCCCCAAAATAGCCAGGTGACTGCCGTGGATCCAGAAATCCTGTCACCAAAGCCACAGCAAAATGCTCTTCTGTAGCAAAAGCAGCTCCACCTGACACATGATCCCTTGCTTTAGCCCGATTGTGCTATTTCTGCTACCCAAGAGAATGTTGTGGGAGTGGGAAGGCAGGTTGCTTTGGGAAAATCCTAATGGAAAGAATGAAAGGTTTTTTGAAGGAATGACCATGAAGGACAAACATCAAAGCCAAGAAAAGAGTGAAGTGATGCTAGGACCTCGTAGGCTTGGGGAATGGCTACCAGCTGTGCAGAGCAGGTCTCCTGGAAGAGCCTGGAAGTGACTGCTGAATGTCGTGACCTACGAATGTGACACCCTGATGGCTCAGCTCCTTTGCTCCATAATTCAATAGCCTGGACCAGAAAGGATCCGCTGGGTATAGGACTTGGTTGCTAATTGTTCTCTAGTCCATAATTTACCTCCATCCTGGCTGCATCATCCGGACAACAGAAACCAAATCCTTTCCCTGAATGCTGCTGATTTATTGCCAGATCCTGCTGGGAAAACCTCACGTTGGGAAAACCACCCCCCTCCAGCCCGGCTGCAAGCTTGGGATACTCCGGGATCTACACAGCCTTTTTGGCCCTTTCCCTGCTTCCCTCCTCGCCTCTGCTCCGATGCAGATGGGAAAGGCACGTGCTGCGGTGGGAAGGCAGCTCAAGGCAGGTCGGAGCCGCGTTGCCGGCTCGGAGGGCGGGCTGTCGTCAGTTGTCAGGGCAACCTTCCTCCATCTCCATCCCGGTCCATGCGGTGACACCTCGCGCCGCGGGTACCGCGCCAGCGCCGGCTCCGGAGGTGGCTGCTGCATCACCGTACGTACGGATTGCCCTGTCCCCGGGAGCAGCGGAGCCGGAGGGGCGTAAGCACCGCGCGGGGCCGGGATATGCACCGGGAGCCCCCTCTCCTGCACCAGGATGCCGGCATTGCAGCGCGGGAGCCGCCGCAGTGCCGGCACCCGCTGCGTTCCGCGGGGATGCCGGGAACGGCTGCTCCATCGGTGACCGCCAGCCCTGCTCCTGGCTCCAGCAGCCTCCAGGACTGATGGTGTCCGTGCCTGCAGGAAAACACGGAGAGAGCCCCCTGCTCCGGCCAGGGCAAGGAGACTGCCAGACGCCTACAGCAGGAGGGGGAAGGGTTGGGTACGTCTAGTGCTTTGTTTTGAATTGCAAAGTGGAGAGCGGAAATCAGAAACTCTTTTTTATTATTATTATTTTCTTTTTTCTTTTCTTTTTAACGTAGAAGGAGATTTCCCTGGTCCATCCGTAGGTGATGTAGGTGAATTGGAATAGCCGCTGTTCGCATTGAAAAAGCCTGTCTTTCACTTTAAAAGGATCAGATCCGTCTGGTCATCTGACCCTGGTCAGGTTGGACTTTACGTTGCAAACAGCCCGTGCCTCTGGTTGCACAGAGTGTGGAGTGCGGTGCTGCCTGCCGGAGCGAAGCCGACAGACCTTGTGGTCCTTGGAAGACTGGGAGGCAAAATATCTCCAGCCTGACCTTGTCTCTTTTCTTCTCTGGGGCTTAAGGAGACTGTTAGGACTTGTGAAGGTGCAAGGAGGTGAGGAGCGGTGTCCATTGATGGGCGATGCTGCCGGGCGCCAAGGTGCCCTGGGGACCTCTTGGCTGATGCACACCCCAAGTCCTGTCTCTCTCATGGGCCACAAGACCCCAGAAAGGGCTCCGGTCCAGGCAGCAAGGCTGCTGCTATGAGAGTGGGTCGCAGGTGCCCATCTGGGAAGGGGGCTGCTGTGACCAGGGCCATCGAAAGGCTGTGACAGCGATTCGGCAGATTCACCCGGAGCACGTCCTGCTGCTGCTCCGGGCGCTGCAGATCCCCGGGTGCCCCTCTGTGCCCGGTCTGCAGGCTGAGGAGCACTGCTGGGCACAGCAGCTCGCCCCACCAGGCGCCCCACGGCTGCTGTTTGCCCCTGGCCCAAACCGCCTCCTGGGAGAGCTCCTTGGACCACCACCACTTGCCCCTGGCAGTGCCCAGCCCTTCTACCCCAGCTGCTCCCCGCTCCAGCATCACCCTCCTATGGGTTGTGCTTGCCAACATGAGCGCAGATGCTGAGCACCTCCCTGCAGGCGCCCTGGCAGTGAGCGTCCCCATATGGACGGCGTCCGAGGTGCCCCCCAACACCAGCGCCTCGCTGGTGGACGTGGGCTGGCAAGGGGAGGCGGAGTGGGGCGGCAAGGCGGGAGAGATTGCGGGCATGGTGGTCATACAGTGCATCTATGCCCTGGTGTGCCTGCTGGGGCTGCTGGGCAACTCCCTGGTGATCTTTGTCATCCTGCGCTACGCAAAGATGAAGACGGCCACCAACATCTACTTGCTCAACTTGGCCATTGCTGATGAACTCTTCATGCTCAGCATCCCCTTCGTGGCCACATCAGCTGCCCTGCACCACTGGCCCTTTGGCCGGGCCCTGTGCCGTACCGTGCTGGGTGTAGATGGCCTCAACATGTTCACCAGCGTCTTCTGCTTGACCGTGCTCAGCCTGGACCGCTACATTGCCGTGGTGCACCCGCTCCGAGCAGCCACCTACCGCCGTCCTCGGGTGGCCAAGATGGTCAACGGGGGCGTGTGGCTGCTCTCCTTGCTGGTAGCCTCACCGATCCCCATCTTTGCTGGCACCGCCACCACCCACGACGGCCAGGCAGTGGCCTGCAACCTGTTGTGGCCAAGCCCCGCCTGGTCAGCTGCTTTCGTGGTCTACACCACCCTGCTGGGCTTCCTGCTGCCGGTGCTAGCCATGGGCCTGTGCTACCTGCTCATCGTGGGCAAGATGCGGGCGGTGGCGCAGCGGGTGGGCTGGCAGCAGCGCCGGCGCTCGGAGGGCAAGCTCACGCGGCTGGTGCTCATGGTGGTGGCCATGTTCGTGGTGTGCTGGATGCCCTTCTACGTGGTGCAGCTGGTGAACCTCCTGCTGCCGGGCCGCCTGGACGCCACCGTGAACAACGCCTCGCTCATCCTCAGCTACTCCAACAGCTGCGCCAATCCCATCCTCTACGGCTTCCTCTCGGAGAACTTCCGGCACTCCTTCCACGGCGTGCTGCGGCGCTGCGTCGACGCCAGCCTCTGCTGCTGCCACGCCGACTCGGACACGGCGGAGGAGGAGGAGGAGGAAGAGGAGCCTCTCGACTACTGCGCCGTCCCGCGGGGTGATGACAAGAGCAAGGGCTGCATGTGCCCGGCGCTGCCCTGCCAGCAGGAGCCTGTGCACCCCGAGCCCTGCTGCAAGCCCGGCACCCTCCTCACTAAGACCACCACCTTCTGAGGACCTCTATGTGGGCATCCGCATCAGGCACCCTGCCTCATCATGGCCAAGGGAAGGACGAGCAAGCGCCTTGAGAAATCCCCGTGCCTGCTGCAAGGAGCGACTCCAGCCTGCACGGTACCCCCAGCACAAAAGGACCTTGCTGCTCCCTTCCTTCCTTGCCTCCTGCTTTGCACCCATGGTGGCATTGCTGGACTCCAGGAATTACTTCTCCTGCAAGGACCTGTGGGAAGTCCCCCTGGAGATGTCTGCTTTCCCTTTGTCCCTTCTGCTGTGCTGGACTCTCTGTGGGGTTCCCTCTGTCCTCACGTTTCTTGGGAATCTACCAGGCCAGAGCAGCTGGACACACTGGGTCCAAACCCTGCAACAGGTAATCTCATCGTGACTTTTCCAGCTGCTTTCTCTGGGAATAAGACCCAACTCCAGGCTGGGGTGTCAAATACGAAGGACAGAGCCTCTCAGCACCTCCTGGCCCTTGAGGAAGGCAGTCAGAGGGGACAGCTGCAGGGACAGCATGGGGACAGCCATCTGCAGAGCGCACGGGGGCTGCATTGACCCAGCTGCGCTGGGTTATGTCCCCCTGGCTCAGGGTGACACGATGGGAGCTCTGCCCTGGACACGGGGTCGAGAGGTGCCGGGTTTGGGTGGGCGGCCGCGCGCGTGCGAGTGAGGAGAACTGAGCAGAGCAGAGTCACACAGAACTGATCTGCCACCGGGCAGGGAGCACTGGAGCTCTTCGGGTGTGCTGTGCAGCTCAGCTAAATAAAAAGCCATAACCCTGGCCCCCAAGGTGGTTCATAGCATCTACCGGGTAGTTATCGCCGTCGCCCTCACTGCCTGGGGAGGCGGCCAAGCTCCTGCACCCGTGTGAAGGACCCATTGCTCTGCATGGCCCAGGCGTGCCAGGGAAAGGAGCCCCGGGGGCCTCCCAGGGTCCTGGTTTTTAGAGCGTGAGCATGGAGCAAGCTCGGGCAGCGTCCCTGCAGAGCGCTGGCATGGGACACGTGGCTCACTAGTGCCTAAGGCTCGGGAGTTTCTTAAAAATATATATATATATGTGCATATAGACATATACACACACAAACATATATCTATATATATGTGGAATGCACAGGGTGGTGCTTAATAAAGCTGCAAATATCATCCCTGGAGTGGGGGCCAGGGCTCCTCCATCCAGGCTCTGTGGTCCGTGGGGACCCCCGTGCTGGGCCCTCGGCTTTGCAAACGTGGCAGTGCACCCAGAACCACCGAAACAAGCGCACGCCGTGGGGCTGGGTCCCTCTGCAGGCTGCATTTGGAGGGGGGAAAAAGAAGGGAAAAGAGGAGCATCCTCTGGGTAAACTCTGCTCCTTGCCACTGTGTTAGAGGTGGGTTGAGAAGTGGTTGTTAATCCCTTTAACTCACTGCCCCTTCCACCAAGTCCAAGTGCTGACCTGGGGGTTTGTTGTGACCTCCCTCCGGTTAGTGTCCCCCTCAGCAACTTACTGGCATTTTCACCTTTTTCTGCTTTGCAAGTAAGACTTTGCTCCAGGGCAAAAGAGTGAAAATCAGTGTTTTAAGGGGCACCCCGTGGACCGCACTGCTGCTGACACCAGCACGGACCAGGACCCAGTGGCCTCTGGGCTATGGCCATGGTGGGGGTGACTGCTGATAGGGGACAGGAGGGTCCCCAGGAGGGTCCCCACTCTCATATTAAACCAAGAGCTGGTGCTGCAGGAACACCAGGAGGGAGCTCCTGCAAACTGAGGGAAAGGGTGACTTCAAAGTGGACTAGTGAGTCTGAGCAACATCATGGGGCTGACACTCATCAGAATTAAAAAATGAAGTAAAATAAAATGAAGTAAAATAAAATGAAGTAAAATAAAATAAAATAAAATAAAATAAAATAAAATAAAATAAAATAAAATAAAATAAAATAAAATAAAATAAAAGCATGCTCGTGCTCCTCAGAGCAGTGGAGGCCCTAACGTTACGACAGCCAAATGTTCTCTGCCCTCAAGGAGATGAAAAACAAGACATGGGGGAGAGCAAATGAGATTAAGGCCACTTGAGTTCTGAGAGTTGTGCATTGGGGTTTATTGCTTTTTAGCTACTCCAGAACCTGCCTGCTGTTCCCATATACCTCCTAACAGACAGACAGAAAGACAGACCTTTCCCTGTAAGAAATGCTGTCCCTTGCCCTGAAAACCGTGCAGCTCCAGAGGAATTCCAGCTCCTTTTGTGTTTTGTTCGCCCTACTGCACCCTTCATTACTAATATGCTAGAGTCGATTAAATTATTGATGCTGACTCTGCTGCGTGCATGTAGGGCTGTATCCCACACTCCATATTCCCAAATATACTTTCAAATAACTGAGTGATCAGAGTTGGAGGCTACGTAAGAGACGTAGCCCCAAATCTCTGCATGGAGCCTATTTATTTATTTATTTATTTGGTGGTTTAAACCCAGACTGGCAGGTCCTTAGGCTGCTTTGCAGGTAACCACTGGTTCAAGAGCCTTGCTTTGAAGGAGGGCAAGAACGTTCTTCACTTCGCAGGCAGAAAATACTGAAGCATGGAGCATTTGGAGGGATGTGACAAAATCCCACAGCCAAAACAACAAGGGGGTCCTCAGGGCTACAAGGCCTGAGCCCACTGGTGCTGCCTGGAGCTTACAGGGCGGAACAGTGCTCCTTGTATCGCACTAAGGAACCCTGAAAAATTCTGCTGTTTTCCACTGGAAAAAAAAAAAAAAAAGCAGACTCATCTCTAGATCAGAAACAGGCCTGAGAAAAGCAGGTCAGAGGAAAAAAAAAAAAAGCTGAATGCCAAAATTCGAAGCAGTTGGAGAAGAGGAATTTCAGCAGAGTTGTGTTTCAGTGCAGCTTCAGTAAGGGCTGAGGAGCCCAGCACCTCTCTCTGTCTTCCAGGAAAAAACTTTCAATTGCCACAAATAAAATCCATCCTCCTCTCTCCTCCTCCCCCCAAAAAATCCATCTCCTGGACCTCCTCGGCAAAGCAGGCATCAGACCAAGCCTGCATTTTCTATGAGAAAACTGAAGGGCACCAAGTCTTGTTTGCTCCATTTCCCACAGCTCCTTTTCTATTTCCAATGGGTTTGTGATTTCCGACATTAGGGGGGAAAAAAAGGAACATTTCATTACCAGATTTTTATAAACCAGATAGCAAAAGCTTTATTGGTCTACACACAAAATCACAGGGTGTTTGTGCATCGCGTAGGGTATACTTCCAATAAATAAATAAGTATTTACAAATGTGCTGGGTGTACGAAAACAGTGGATTGAGCCTTTTCCATCAACAAAACTACAGCTTGCAAAAACATTATTTATTTTCCTTGCCCGGTCATTCTGGCACATCAGAGGGAAAAAGGAAGAGGAAGAAACACAGAATCCTCGGAGCGCGGCGTTCCGGACGCACAACCCGCCGGCGCCGCGCGTGCCCCGTTCTCAGCTGCTTTGCAAGCAGCAGTCCCGTCGAACAGACTTTTCCCAAACTCCAAACCCAGCTTTCTGCCGGGAAACCCAGCAAGGACTGCGTGCAGCTCCCTCGTGGCCATAAACCTGCTGGTAAAAGCCGGGTGGCTGCCTGTGGGGGCTGGCACGCAAGCAGGCATCGCCTGCACCCGAGATAAGGCCGAGCGTGTTTTCTTGCACGATGCGTTTGCTGGCACCGCGCTGCGTTTGCGGCACTTCCCAAGCCCATTGCCTCGTGGTTTTATAAAAGACCCGGAAAAATATACAGAGCAGCTTCCCAGGTTTTCCCTCCGTCTGTGGCTGGAAGGACAACACGGGGCTGGGTCCGGCTCCTGCTGGAGCCACTGGAAGTCCTGCCACCGGCTCCAGTTTCGCCTCAGCCCTGATCCTGGCAGGACTGGAGGAAAAATGGGAAAAAAAACCCTTTGCCAGCAGGAGCAGGCTGGTCAGCAGGCTCAACAGCCACATTTTAATGCAGCAGCGGGAGAAAGTCCCAGCAGAAAATTGCATGGAGGCACAAGGCACAGTCGGCTCTGGAAAGCCCTTTCCTGAAAACTGACTCCTGCTATCCCCCTTTAACCCTTGCGCCCCCACCCAAAGCTGTAAGAAGGAATAAAAAATCAGATGTATTAGCCCTCAAACAGCAGGGTCCCTGCTCCTGCTTTTGGCTTTATGCAAAAAGCGCCCAGCTGCTAGAGGTGACACAGATGGAAAGGAAAGCACAGGGAATTTCTGCCAGAGATGCAGACTGGCACAGGCAAGCCAGGAGAAGTGCTGGGCCAAAGGATCTTTGCTACTGCTTTCACAATTAACCAGTTTAAAAAAATTAAACTGAACCTAAACAAACGCAGGAGCATCCCCCGCTCCTCGCTGTCCCTGGAAACCCTTTACCTCTGGGCAGGTGGCTCATTTCAGCTGAGGAGAAGCTCAGGTCCATCGCCACGGATTAAATAAGTCTATATCGCGTGTGTGCTCTTGCCTCCCCATCAATGCCAACTCGAAGGACAGGTCCCAGCGGAAACATTCCTTCCCAAACACACGCACATGTGGAGGGTCCTTCCTCGAAGCTCCGCGCTGGCCGCTGAGCCGGGCAAAGGGAAAAGCCGAGGAAAGTCTGGCACTTCATGCCGAGGGAACGGGGACAGAGCAGCTCCGCACAGCACCATGTGCTTCTCATCCTCCCCAGCCTTCGCAGCAGGTATTGCCGATGCTAGCAGAAACACGGCCATTTTGGAAGGGTGGGGGCCATCACAGCTTTTCCTAAAAACCCTTTTTCTTCATTAAAAAGGTCAAAAAGATTTAAACCAGTCCCCTTCACCTCCCTCTCTCCGCTCTGCCCAGCTCCACTACAGTTTCCGGCTGGAAGAGGCACACGCTGGCGTCACCTGATGAAGTCCCATCTCCTTTTCCGTGCTGCCGCTGCACTTGTAATCCATGCTGGAAGGGGACCCGCAGCGCTTCTTCACCAGGTGGCACACCAGGGCCAGCAGGACCAAAACCATGGAGAGGATGCCCACCGTGATGCCCACCAGCACGCCGGGGTGCAGGTGACCTGCCTTCGGTGGTGTCCTGGTGGGGACGGGCGCCTCGGTGCCGGGCTCCATGTCGCCCGAGTACGTGTCCCCCTCGTCATCCACCTTTTTGCACCAGTGCTGGTTGAAGAGCACGTAGCCGGCACGGCAGTGGCAGGTGTAGCCGCCGGGGTGGTTCGTACAGTTCTGCTCGCAGTGGTTCATGTCACACTCGTCGATGTCCACGCAGAATTTGAGGCCGTCCTCGCGGTTGTCTAAGATGAAGCCTTCGGGGCACTCGCAGGACTCCTCGGTAAGCGGGTCGCACTGCGCCAGGCACTCGCTGCGGTTGCAGTGCAGCACGCACTGCGTGGCGTGCTGCGGGTGGACGGTGTAGCCGCTATAGCAGTGGCAGCGGTAGCCGCCGGGCACGTCCTCGCACACGTGCACGCAGCGAGCCTTGCGGCAGTGCGGCACCGCGCGGCAGTGCCCCTCCACCATCTCGTAGCCGCTGTGGCAGCGGCACTCGAAGCCCCCCTCCGTGTTGACGCACTCCTGGTCGCAGATGCCCGGCTTGGTGGCGCAGTCGTCCACGTCCTGGCAGCTGCTGCCGTCGGCGGCCAGCTCGTAGCCCGCGTCGCACATGCAGTGGAAGCCGGTGCCGTCGGGCACGCAGTGGTGCTGGCAGGGCGCCCCGGCGCAGGACGACACGCAGGAGCGCCCGTCGGCGCCCAGCCGCGTGCCGGCCGGGCAGGAGCAGCGCGGCTGCCCGTCCTTGTCCCGGCACTCCTCATCGCAGCCGCCGTTGCCCAGCTCGCAGGCCCAGGCGCCGGGGGCGTCGCGGCCCCAGCGCAGCCCCACGTCGCTGCCCGTCTCGGTGCAGCGCAGCTCCAGCCCCAGCGCCTCAACACGCGCCACGCTGCCCGGGGGCAGCGCCAAGAAGTCGCTCCCGTGGGCACCGAAGGGGGTAGCGTAGGCGACGTCGAGCGCGGCCGGCGCGCGCAGTTTGGGGCAGCTGTCGCCGTAGTTGAACTCGCAGAGGAAGCCGTCGGCGGGCACCTCGCAGCGCCGCTCCTCCCAGCGCAGGTCCTGCGCCACGGCCACGCAGCGCGGCCCGCAGCGGCCTGGCGCCCGCCGCCAGTTGACGTAGCTGGTGCGGCGGTCGCCCGTGACCCACTGGAAGCCGCGCAGCCGCTGCGCCGGCTCCGGGCAGCCGTGCGGCAGCCGCAGGCCGAGCCACAGGGAGCCGCTGCGGTTCTGCAGCAGCAGCGCCAGCGCGTCCTCGGCCACGGTGGAGCGCACGGTCATGAGGTGCCCGCCGCGCCGCTCGCACGCCGCGCTCGCCGCCCCGAAGGCGGCCGGCTGCCAGAAGACGCTGAAGCAGTCGTGCTCCAGGCACTGCGTGCCCGACGGCTCCCCCGGCGGCTCCGACGGCAGCCCGAGCCCGGCGGCGGCGGCCAGAAGCAGCAGCGGGAGCCGCCGCATGTCGGGGGGCGGCGGCGGCGGCGGCGCCGGGAAATCTCTGTCATGCCTGGGCGCCGGGGCCGCGTCTTTATAAGAGCCGCGGCCCTCCCTGCCGCCGCAGGAAGGAAGCGCCGCCGGGGCGGGCTGGAGCTGCTCGGAGTGATTGCGGCGGCGGGGCGGCCCCTCGGGCGGCGCAGGGCGAGGCCCCGGGACGGCGGCGGCACCGGGATCCCGGTACCACCCCCCGCCTTTCCGCCGCCCCCGCGTCTGCCCGAGCAGCCGCCGCCCCCGCGGGGCTTTCGGCCCCAGGCGCCTTCGTCTGCGCGGGGCCGCCCTCGGGGTTCCCCCCCGGCCCGGCTCCCACCGCCCCCCGAGGGGTCCTGGGCAGCACACGGAGAAGCCAGAGGTGATGGGGGCTTCCCTGTGTTCCCCCCTGCCATCAGTGATGGAGCAGGGAATGCCCCGGGCAGGAGTGATGCCCCCCAAACACAGAGTGGACCCCCCAGGCATGTGTGTGTTGGGGCGGGGGGGACACTTGGAGCTTCTGGTGGTCCTTCCGTGTAGGGTGTGCTTGGAGCAGCAGCACCCGAAGGAGCCGGGAAAGAGCAGGGACCCCAGGCTCAGGGTGAGGGCTCTGCCCGCTCACCAGCTGCCTCTGCCTCTGTACCCTCACTGGGTATAAGATGATGCTGTTGCCCCTTTGAGGAGCTCAGAGAAGTACAGGTAAAATACAGCCAGAAAGGTGGAGAGCTAAAGTCAATAGCTGTGCAGGGCACTGTATGGAGTGGAGGAAAAAAAAGAAAAAGAAAAAGAAAGAAACTCCTCCAAAAGTTGCTGTATGTCCAGCTTTCCAGTGCTTCAAGGTTTGAGATGCTGGGTACTTGTGACCATGGCAGCTTTGAGGATGCTGACTTTGGTGGAGGAATCACTGGTGTCCTCCTAAAAAGGAGGACCAAAAACCAGAGGGAGAGTGACTTGCTGTAGGTCACCCAGGGAGCACAGTGAGGCCATCCAGGGCCCAGCCTGGTTTCTTCCCAGGTGGTGAGATCAGACCTAGGTCTGTTTGTCTCCTCCAGCCTGAACCACTGTTCACGCTGCCTTTCTTGAAACTTCATTTTGCAGTGCCTTGATTTCCTGTTAGCTATTTTCGCGTCCTCCAAGGGAGGCTGCTTTGCCATTTCAAGGAAAGCTTTTCAATCCCATGGACAATTCCAGGGAACCCGTGGAAAAGCTAAGAGCAAGCCTTCCTTGAACATAACCTGTGCCTAGTTTTCTGCTTCCCCGCCAAGGCCTCAGGCCAGCTGTCTTGCAGCTGCCTGTGCAAGGAAAGCAGAGCCAGCTCCGTTCCCATCGGAGCGTGCCATGTGCGGCTGGACTCTGAGCCTTTCCCAGGGCTGATTCGCCACATCGCGTTTCACGCAGCACGGTGCCAGCACAGGGCTTTCCTGTAGCTGTCTCAGAGGGGCTACAGTCAACAAACAGGGAAACTGAGGCACTGAGGGGCTACATGCTCAGCTTAGGACCAGGCAAGGAACGAAGCAAGCAAGGAAACTGGGACAGAACCAGGGAGGGAGGCAGGTTTTTCAGCCAATGCTCAGTTTTGATGTCCCTCAATGTCCTCCCCTTTCTCCAGGGGAAGAAGCAACACTGGGTATTCCAGGGAAGGACAACTCTTTTGACCATGCAATAGCCGAAGCATTAAGACAAGCCCCTTAGTTTTGCACCTTGGATGCAGCAAAGATGAGGACACGAAGAGCAGATGACCCCGCCTGTGCTTCCATTGGCTTCTTCCCGCTCTCCTCCTGGATACAGGGCAGTCCCCAAGGTCCAAACTTCCTCGAATCCACCCAAGCTCAGAAATGCCTCCTTCCCCACCCCGCCTCTCACAGCCGGGAACATTTGCTGAAAATATTAAGCCGTGGCCTAGCCAGGATGGCAGTAATTCCCAGTCATTCCTGCGTGCCCAGCGGAGGGAGCCCCACTCAGGAAATGCTGCTTTGGGCACAAAACGTGCAGACCCTCCAAACCACCGCTGCGGAGTTTCCAACCCTGAAGTCTTCCATGGGTCTTCCAGGAGCAATGCCAGTCCTGGGATGGAGATGCTAGGTCTATATGTGACCTCTCAACTGCAGGGCCATCAGTGCCCCAAGAGAGGAAGACGTCCCCTGCTCCTGCTGAGCCGGAGTGTCTGGAGTGTGAGGGGCCTTCCTGGGAAAACACAGCGTGTTCACTAATGAGATGGACAGGCACAATCCATGGCGATTCCCATCTCCGACAGCAGATGGCATTTGATAGGGAATGTTAAGGGGAGGCCGGACTGGAGGCTGCGATGGCCCTGCACCATCAGGAAGAAGCATCTGCTCTGCTTTCTGCTGGGTTCTGCTTCTGTAAACAATCTTTACCGGTATCCCTGCTTTTTTGTTTGTTTTGTTTTGCTGGAGTAGGGAGGGACTTTAAAAAGCAGTCCCTTTTACTGGAAAGATTTGGTGTTAATGGGTGTCATCACCACAACTGGCAGAGGAGGTGAGGGAAGATGGGATGCCCCAGGCTCTACCTCCAAGCTCCCGGTTGTGGGCCACCAAGAGTGACCCAGGTCACATTTTTGAGGAAATGTCTGAAATATTCATAAACCTTACAGTATATAACGGTGCTGTGATCCACGCAGAACGTCTGGGGATGGCACACACAGTAAACCAGAATCTGCCCCTGCTCTCTCCTTGCCGCGGAACAATTTCACTTATATTCTTATAACAGCTTTTTCCTTTCCATGTTTTTACATTTGCAGGATCCACCTGCATGATCCGAACATACCCAAGAGCAAAAGAAAAATGAAAAACAAACATCTGGGGCTTAGTCATTCAAAGAAAAGGGTATTTGATCCCTTCTTCAATTTAGAAAGCGTCTCTTTTACCGTAAAGCTTAATCACAGCGTTGGCCCTCAAGATCCCCTACAGAGCAACAAATGATATTATTATGTTTTTTATTTCATTCATTCCGATAAAATTACTTGCTTAAATGCTCAGTTTTTTAACATCTTGCCCTTTTCCAGCCCTGTCTGGTTCACACAGCTCACTGGAGGCTATTGGTGTTGACTCCTACATGGGAAAAGAGAGCTGGGGAAAAGAGTAATTAATACTTACTTTTAATAATGCATTAATAATAGTAATTAATAATGGCCCCAAACTCTGCCCTTACGTCATCTGCAAAGTGAAGCTGATGGGAACAGGCTATCCTCTATCCTCCATCCTGTTCTCTGTCAGATGTCTCTCCTGGTCCCTGTCTTGGACCTCTTTCCACACCCTTGTCCATCATCCTGCCTCTGGCTAGAGAAATTACAACGAAATGCCATTTGCTGCCTACGACTACATAGGAGGGATGGACAGGTCCTAACTTGGTGCCCGTTAGACTGTCCTGAGGATACAGTGCATGTAGTACCTGTTGCGTGAGACCCAAACATTCATTAAATGAGAAAGCTTTCCTGGGAACTGTCCCTCATGTTTACATATTTTTTTCTTTGAAAAAAAAACCTGAGAATGTTATTGACAAATAAAAGGATTTTACACTTCATCAGCAGGTCACAACCATTATTTTGAATTTAAATTTTCCACTGGTAGAAAATGTTTTTTTTTTTTTCACCCACACTCCACAAACTTTCAAAGCAATTTACACCCACTTTAAAAATTCAGATCTAATGAGAGACGTGTTTGTGCATTTTAATTTTGTCAGCACAGACTCACTCAAGTTAGAAAAAAAGAGTTTAGATTAAGATAGGGTTTATAGGATTTTTACCCCTGAACTAGCTATGGCCTTCTGATGTAGGTCAACCTCATTTTCTCCAGTCAAAGTCAATGCTAGGACAAAAGCTGTGACTAGGTCAGGATTAACAAGCTTGACCTAGAGTTATCATCTCTTGTGTCTTGGCACATATCTTGGAGGTCTTGGTCCTCCATTGGTGACTTATCACCATTTATTCCTTTGCAAAGAAAGGACAAATCAGACAGTGCATTGACTCCTTGGTGAAAACAAATGCCAATCACTCACTCACTCAACATATTCATTCAGCAATTGACATTCCTTCTGTTTTCCAGTTTTTATTTTGTTTTGTTTCTTTTCACTTCTCAGAATTTCTTTTTCTCTTCCTTTTTTTTTATGTGTGTGCGTGCACGTGTTTTCAGAAGAAAATCATCAAAATAAAGGGGGAAAGGTCGAGGAAAACAAGAAATGAAAAAAAAAATACAGAATAAAATCACTGGGAAAAAAACAGTAGATTTGGACTCACTTTTTTAAAGCAATTATAAAACAGATATGAACTTCCTTTTCAAGACCGTATGATGAAAAATATTTCAAAAAACAGTCAAAAAATATAGTATTATCAAAAGAACAATTTCCCTCAAATTGTGAGGTGTGAGATTCTTTCACAAAAGTCTTTATTTTGCAGACAATTTGCAGTCTTGATCTTGCCAGTAGCAAGAATCAGGACAAAAAAATCAACTTAATCATGTTTTACATTTTTTTTGTGTATATTTTAATGATTTTTACCTTCCACTGCTTCAAGCCACTGTCACCATTTGTTCACGTGGCTCTGCGACCAAGTCAGATACAGAAATGCCTTTCCTGCTGACATACTCTTTTCCTTTATAAAAGTTGATTAATCATGTAGCTGTGCAATTTAGAAAGTTATTGCAAGACATTACAAGCTGTCCATTGTGATAAGAGAAGCAAGAACTTTCGTTTTATTTCAGTCTGAGTCATCTAAAATGTCACTGTCACCCTTACACCGAAGGAATGCTAACAGTGGATATTTAAAATCGCTTCCTTTGACCTTTGATTGTGGGGGGCATTTGTCAAGGATTTTGTCTGCCTGTCTGCTTGATTTTGAAAGCTAGCTTGATAATATTAGGATGCTAATAATTATATATGACATTTTAAAAAATGTTAAATTATGTTATAAATAAAAGGCAGCTTTATCTAATGGCATTTATTCTGTGTGTGTGTAATAGGGCCTAAACACTTGGTTCACATTGGGCTTAACACACACACATATATATGCTTCTGCACAGGAAAACCCCAGGAAAAAAATAAGCCAAATTTCACTGTGCTATCTCAGTTTTTCTTGATAAGAGCCATGTGAATCCCCATATTTTTCTAGCCCAAGAGCCTGCTATTACAAAATAAGTCATCTTCAGCGTATTCGCAGCCACCCAAGGGCCTGCTATTTCTGTGAGACGAAGCCAAAATGGTGAGTTTACTGCAGTTGCAAGGGAAAAGAAAACAGAAGTAAAACAAGGCCAGGAAGAGCAGGACGAAGAAGGTCACTATGCCATAAACTGAAGTGTCTTCAGACTTTGTTTTGCCAGCCAGGGGCCTACAAATGGTCAGAGTGGGGCTGTAGACCGAAATGAGAAGCACACCCATAGATACATATCCAAAAATAAGACTTAACTGTCGTCTGTGTGGTGTCTCTTTCATCCTGTTTCACTTTTCTAGCCTTTTCACACTGATACAGCTTTGGCAAACAGATTTTAGCATCTCACAGTGAGGGGTGGAGTGCATTGCTAGGACTCATAAGTACTCTGCAGGATGCAAAGCATTCTCCAAAACTGACATAAACACAACTGCAAAAATGATATCACTTATTATGATGATCTTTGGGTCCTGTCACAAATAAACATTTGGTCTCCTGAGGATTTCCTATTTTGGAAATCAGGGCAGCCAGGGAGCCTTTGAACCAGGCATTTTTAGGTCCTCTGGCTGCAACTACGGCCAAACCCATATTCCAAAACAATTTTTGGTGTTTTTGTTTGCTTGCTTGCTTGAAACATCTCTAGAGAGATGTTTCATTTTAATGAAGTTCATTTTAATCATCTCAATAGAACAGGCTTCACCCAAAACCGTCCCCACCCCGGGGCAAATAACGGGGATAATCAAAGCTTAGGCAGCTTTCATAAAGCTCAATATTCCCATTCGAAGCAAAACCACTACCAAAAAGGCCTGCCTACGAAGCAATAAGCTGTTTATTGTTATATAAAACAACAGCACAGTGTGCCTGGCCTTGCAGATTGCAGCTAAATTTTGGTAGGACTGAACTGGTTCCTGCAAGCAAGCGTGTCTGATACATTTCCTCTAGTTCATAGTCATGTGTTAATTGCTGGGGTAATAACAGGAAAAATGCAAGTGCTGTTTCCCACAAGGATTAAGACCTCAGAAAGCTGGATCTTTGAACGGATCTGGCTTTGGCAAATGCATGAATTATTCCCCCCAGCATCTTCTTTACCTTATGGTATCTTTCCTTCTGTTTGACATCACCCCATAACTGAACCATTTAGCAAAATAGACAAGGTCTAGGAGGTCCTGAAGTTTCCCCATTATTTGTCACTTTGATACAAGAATCTGTAAGTGCTATATGGGACATCCTTGGGTCAGGCTGAAAATCTACTTTATTCATTTTGAGCATCTTGGCAGTCAAAACACTTGTCAGAAATGAACAGCTTTTTGTTGGTGGTGGTTTTTTTGGGGTTTTTTTGTGCCACTATGCCATTAGGCCACTGTGCCGATGTCCTAAGCTGTTTTAGGTGAATCATTGGTATATTCCATATCATGTAAATGAAGGTTCCCGTGAAGCTCAGTTTGCAAAGGAGGGAGAAGCTTTTGGATTCACCGTATCCTTTTGGTGCAGCCCTAATCTTTTCAGGCCTCGAGCGGAGGTTTGTGAGGTTTGTTTTGGGAAGGGGAGTGGGAAGGACATAACACTAGTCCCCTTTTTCATGAGCTTACTGTTGAACCCTGCATCATCTCCAACACATCCCTTTGCACAGCAGCATAGTCACCTGGGAGATTTTCTGGATTTTTCATTACAAAAGCTTGAGCTTTGCTCCAAATGTGGCTTTTTCCTCTGTCGCATTGTCACCAGCAGTGCTGAAATCTACTTGGCGAGACATTAGCTTCATTTACCAGCCTTGGAAGGACTTGAGAGAAACAAATGCCAAGAAATATTTAGAAGATAAAAATAAGAAAATGAGGAAATGAGTCGATATTTAAAGCATTTGCTTTTGCAGTGTCTGACTTTTTGTGGGATTTGAAATGAGGAGCATAGGAGATTATATTTTAACATTACTCGATCCGTTTCTCTAAATTCTTTTCTTTCCCTGCAGCACCTTTCCCACACTGCGCCGTGGCCCTTGCAGGGCCACAGATGTCATCGAGCAAAGACGCGATGTCTCAGTGTGGGGAGAAGACAGAGACAAAACAATCTGCGGGGGCCGAGACGCTACTAACTTCAAAGGACTTGGTGTGAGGCCTGCATGGTCTGGAGCCACCCCGTAGGATGCTTCCATGACACCTGCAGCGTTTGCTTTGGAGAAGGTGGAGAAAAGCTGAACAAGCGGAGCTCAAGCTGTTGAGTCCTTCCTCCTGCCTGCTCTGGAGACCCATCTTGCCACTGCTGTGCCACCACCGAGGAGATTGGGGGTAGGACTGGATCACCATATTGTTCTCCTTTGTTTTGGTTTATTGAGTTAGATTTGAAGATCTTCTCAGGAGGAACTTCCTCTGTGCGCATGCAATATGTACCAACCTCTGCTGGTCCCTCAGCAACACAAAATAAATAGGATTAATGACAGTAGGGAATTGATGGGTCTCTCACCACACACATGCTGTTGAGTTTAGCATGGATGGTGAAATCTGCATGTGGCAGTTCCCACTGGTAGCCAGACAAATCTGAAAATGCTCCTTGTATTTTGATGTGTGCAGACACTGAACTAGATGTAATGTGAAGTGGATAACCCTCGCTCATAGAATCATAGAATCATTACGGTTGGAAAAGACCTTCAAGATCAAGTCCAATTGCAAACCCAACACCTCCATGCCTACTAAACTGTGTCCCTAAGTGCCTCATCTACACATTTCTTGAACACTGCCAGGGACAGTCACTCCACCACTACTCTGGGCAGCCTGTTCTAATGCTTGACCACTTTTTCTATGTAGATTTTTTCCTAATACGTAACCTGAACCTCCCTTAGCACAACTTGAGGTCATTTGATCTTATCCTATTGGCATCTGTTTTGGAGAAGAGACTGACTCCCACCTCACTACAACCTCCACTCAGGTGGTTATAGAGAGCAATAAGGTCAACTCAGGTCAACTGCACCTTCATACCACCCGAAGACCACCTCTGTCAATGCAAAGACATTCATGAAAGGTGACCAGTGGCACCTCTGTGGGCTGAGATCCTCTTGACTGCATTGCACATATGTAAGTAGTGATAGCATAAGCTGAAGTACGATCACTGTCCAGACTAAGGGCCTTTATTCTGCCTTGCAAAAGGTGTATTGCAAGAGGGCTGCTCAGAAGTCTCAACTTACCAGTTCCTAGCAGTTATCTGCATGCATGAGAAATGTTTTCTTTCTTCAAGAACGAATTTTTCTTGGTTGTTGTTTAAAAATATTTTGGAGGAGAGTTTAGGAGTTATAAGCCAATGTATATGTTAAAATGCAGTAGGAGGGCCTGCCATGGGCTCCACAGGGAAACTACAGCTTCAAGAAAGAAGCAAAAATTAATGGTGTGACCCCATACAATCAGACATATCTGTCTTCTATGTGTTGTGCCCTGCAGTATCCAGTCATCTAGTGCATTGTTTACCAAAGCAACAGTGAAGGAATGTATTAACTTAAAAATAATTTGCTCTTAAGTCACACCACGAAGCAGATTTTAAACAAATTCAGAGACTAGTGCTTTAGAAAGCATTTCTACTTGCCTCTTCTTTCTTAAACTGAGACTTGTCATGATTAAAATCATCAGAAAATCTGCAGAGCATCTTCTTGATTAGAGAGAGAAGAGACTGTAAGAAATACAAAATTTACTTATTCCGAATCAATAGATACTGACATGTATATATTAAAAATCACCAATGACATATTTTCTTTAGATTTTATTAGTTTCATCAGAAAAGCAACATGCAGTGTTATTCAAAGTTTGAGATAACCCTATTCTTTTAATTTAAGGCAGTGGTAAGGTGATTGTGTTACACCATTGCTATTTGGCACAGTATCAGTCAGCACTGACAGAGGCAACTCCCATGAAAGATGAAGAAAGTTCTAACTCTGGCCCGTAAAAATATAATGCTTTATGCTTACAAACTGATGGATACATCCAAGGCATTTCAGATGTGTCAGCTCGCCTATCCTGGCAAAGACAATTATATGTCTTACTTATAATTACATCTCTCCCACGGGATGGGATCTAAGGGATGGGAAGCAAAGGGGTAGCGGCCCAGGGCAACACGGTAAATCCACCGGGGCCAGGATGAAAATCCCATTTCTCCTGACTTGAAGTCAGGTGTACCAAAATATCCAATGTTGTTCCTTCTTGCTTTCCCCTATTGTGTCCACAGAGTCCCAAATAACGCTCAAGTGACAACGGGTATTGTAGGACCCTGTGCAAAGCGAGGCCATGTAAGGGGTTAATAAGATTGCGGTGACTGGGTACCTAATCTCACCTTTTGCTTCTGAGAAAATAGCTTGAAAACATGAACTTCTCCCCAGGCGGTCATGGATCTCGGGTGAACTGTAAGAGATCCACCACTGGTTGGCTAATATAAACTTGCTTTTCAACCCACCAGGTTGAGTATGTGGGTGATTATTGAGATTACGGATCAACAGGTTCAAAACATTCCCACTGCGTTGGCAGCTGGGAGGCAGTGAGCTTATTTTGGTGCAATTCCACCAGGGTGAGAGAAGCTACCACAGGAAATAATTCCGTATGATCAAACCTAACTAAGCCTAGGTCGAAATTAATGTATTCTCTAGCCTTAACAGACTACAGTACTTCATTTGTAATACTATACAGCACACAGAGCAGAATGCACAAAGGCCGCAAGAGAAAATACACTTACAGGTTTTACTGATACATTTCCATAATAAATAACAGATTTTGGACTTTTACCAGATTTGAGTCTGTACTTATGCTTCCTTTTCCCTTCTCCAGAGTGGAATAGAAGAGTTAATATGGAAAACAATCGATTTCTTAACTGAAAAATATGTCAGAATAAAACTCAGAGACCAGAAACATTTTGGAAATGCCTTAGCTTTAGCTAAAGCAAATTGAGTAGTGTGAGGCACATTGGCACGCTGGTTTTTCCCTCCATACAGACCCTGTGGCATCGTAGCCTTTCCGAACAAGCAGCATTTTACATATACAGGTTGTCCCACTGATTTTAGTCAGATTGCCAATCGGCTTAACCCAACCTTATGTTCCAAATGCTCGGTTGGCTGGTCGTCGTAACACAGAAATGCTGCAAATTTTCTGTGGGAATACCAAGAACAGAACTGTTAAACTCATGCCTTCTCCAAGCTACTGTGCAGAGAAAAGGAAGCATGAACAGAAGAACATTTATATCAGCTAGAAGCTACATTTTCCTGTTTCTTTTTTGTTATTATTATTTTACAATGGAGAAATGAAAAAGAAAAAAAAAGCAGGAAAGGGTTTTCCTCCATATACTGAAGAACAGGATGTAGGCTGCTGCCCACAGCAAACCTTTGTGTTCAGTTCCCATTTCTGTCATAATTTAAGCCTCAAGTACACATTAAAAGCAGGAGAGATTTAAGGAACTCATGTACCCTTCAAATAACATGCCTGTTCTCTTCTAGCACCGTTTTGCTTTGTACAGCATCGCTTCACTGCAGCAAAGACTGCAAGTGGCACCGTGTGACTGGAAGCAGGGAAGGCCCCAACACTCCGTCCTGATTTTGGGGTGGTTCTCACTGTGTTTAACGAGATTTCCTTTTCAGAAGCAGCTGAATAAACAGCTCTGAATATGGAGTGCCTGTAAGCTGTGCTATCACCTACCGGGTTTAGCTTTTTTAGCTTTTTTTTTTTTTTTTTTTTTGGTGATCTCTGGGATTTTAAAATTGCAGTAACGTTACCAAAATCAGGAGCTTCTGTATACAACATGCTACTGTTTCACAAACCTCCCCGGGTCCGCTCCAGCTTCCAGCGCACATAGAGCACATTAACAACAGCTTTCCCAACCCTTAGTGCGTTCAAATGCACAAATGCACATACAGGTTGCATGGCACAGCACTTTTTTTTTTTTCCTCAGCATATCCATAATATCTATAAATAGATCGAGGTTGCCAACTTGTGTGATGTTTCTAAGCAAACAAAGCCCTCTTGCTGGACATTTTAACCTCGTAACCTCAAGATATGGTCTTCCATGTGCCACATGCAAAGACACTTATCTCCCTCTGCTCTGTAGCACCCAAACCGAGATGGGGGACCCACTTCACCCTGAGAAAGCCTATTGCTCTGAAGGAAGGTTTCACATCTCAGTAGTCAGCAAACATGCTACATCCAGTGTACTCTTTGCAAGGGGAAATGGATGAAAAACACACTCAAGCTTGACCCAAGCAATTGGGAGGGGAGCCTACAAAAAACGTGATGCAATAGGAAGAGTTTGGCCTTCATTTGGCTGTATTTGAAGAGCAGAATTGTTTTCTGTATTTTTTTAAGTGGCTTTGATCTGAATACATGGGAAATAGATGGGTGATTCTTTCTGAACATGCTTTCTCATACCATTTTATCTCATATTCTCTGTCTTGGCTATTTATACAAAAGGCTTAATTCAACAATTTGCATGCACAGTACATATATGTGAGCTTAATATGATGCGTTAGGATCTCATTCTGATGGGTATTAATGCCTTCACAAAGCTGAACCTGTGGGTTCCTTGCTGTTTAATCAGGAGGGTTATTTCCGAGACTCACCGTTATCTGACTTTCCAGAATTAAATAGGATCGCATGGGCTACAGCCTTGCACATGAATGGATCACAGGAATTTTGCAAGGGTGATTAGCTCTACTAATCTTATTTTTGCTCATGTACAAAAGTGTTCTCTTGCTGTAGTCTACAGCTGCTTAGTTAATTATTTAATTAGCTCGGTAGTGTAACAACTTAAAAGAAAAAAGCATGCTCAGGACTGTAGATGATCAGATCTTGCCCTAGTCAGCCAAGTAAGGCTTTGAAAACAAATTGAAGGAAAGCAAGGTGAAAATGAAGGCTGATCATCTGGTTCTGTGCATGCAAAGGGGAAACACTAACAATTTGGTTGAGCTGCCAAAGGATTGAACGGCGGGGAGGAGAGGGAGAATAGCTTCTTTTGCATGTTTGCGTTTTAAATGCAGGTCGGGGAGATCAAATGAAAAACAAAATGAATAGATTTGGAAACTAAGTCAATACTAGTGATTTTGTATTTTTAAGAAATGTGGAATTTTGCAGACTTTGTGGAGGAGCAGCCAGTGCAGATGACTTAAACCCCACCACTTTTAAATCTTGCAATTCCCAAACTGCTCAGGAAGCAGCTCCTTCCCCTGCAACTTTTCAATTCAAGCAGTGGCAGCAGGTTGCAAATCATGTCTAATCCCATCTATCCCCTCTGAGGTGAGCAGCGGCCTGGGCTGCTGCGTGGGCTGTGGGTCTGTGCGGGAAGGCTTGAGCGCCTGCCTTGGGAAACACCACGTCTCCCTTGCGAGAAGATCCAAGGCAGGTTCTCAAAGAAGGCACCCGAAACTGCATTAAAGAGACAGCACTGAATCTCTGCACACTCCCACCCCCCCTTTTTTTTTTTTCTTTTTGGATGGGGATGCACAAAAGGCTCTCTGCTGCTTGCAGCTTCGCGTTTTGCCCTGCGAGACCCTTCGGAGGTGCCATGGCGGGCACCGCTGGGAGCTCCACGGCCTTCCAGCAGCTCCAGCCATCACCTGAACCCGCCGCCGGCCCCACCGCCCTCTGCCTGCTCAGGCACCCAGCAGTAGTCATCAGCTGCGCTTTTGGCTTGCCGCTTCTCCTCCTTGGCCTTTCTCCTCCTGTACGCCAGCAAGGCCAGTGCAAAGGCCATGAGCAGCAGGATGGCCACCAGGCTGCCCAGGATATAGTAGAGGAGCAGTTTGGGCCCGTCGGCGGCGTGCTCAGCATCAAGGGCAGACCTGGGCCCCACGGAGGTGGTGGTGGAGGCGGTGGAGGTGCTGGTGGAGATGCTGGTGGTGCGGGTGGCACTGGTGCTGGAGGTGGTGGTGCTGGCAGTGGTAGTGGAGATGGTGGTGGAGGTGATGCTGGTGGAGATGGAGGTGGTGGTGGGCTGTGCTGAGGAGCCCAGGGGCTGCTCCGTCAGGGCATCTGGGGCTGGTCCCGCTGTCCCGTTGGTGGCAGGGTGCACGGGGACGCAGGCGGTGCCATCAGGCACAGCGGTGAAGCCAGGGGCACAGGCGCAGCGGAAGGAGCCGGGCACGTTGATGCAGAGCCAGGGGCAGGCAGCAGAGCTGGCAGCGCAATCGTCCGCCCCGCGGCAGCGTGGCGAGCCGGGCACCTCAGGACACTCCAGCTGGCAGGGCCGCCCCACACACTCGTCCACGTCGAGGCAGCGCCGGCCATCGGGCGCCAGCGCGAAGCCAGGTGAGCAGCCGCACTCGGCGCTGCCATCAGGACCGGGCCGGCAGGTCCCCTCACAGGGGTTGGGATCGCAGACGTCGTCCGGGACGCAGGAGACCATGTCGGGGGCCAAGGCGAAGCCGGGGCGGCAGGCGCAGCGCAGCGGTGCGCCCGCCCCGGCCTCCAGGCACCGCTGCGCGCAGCCGCCGTTGCGGTGGGCGCAGCTCACGGCGCAGAGGGGCCCGCGCTGGTGCCAGGCGAAGCCGCCCGCCGGGCGCCGCTCCTTGCACAGCACGAAGTGCGGCTGCTGCCCGCCCGCCCCGCACGCCACCTGCGCCAGCGTGCCGAAGGGCGCCGCCGACAGCGCCCGGCTCTCCACGCCGAACGGGGTGCTGTAGCTCACCGTGCCCGGCCCGGCCAGCGCCAGCGGCCCGCACATGCCCTGGAAGCTGAACTTGCACACGTAGCCCGGCAGCGGCGGCTTGCAGGGGCGGTCGGCCCAGCCGCCCGCCGAGGAGGGTCCCGCGGGCTGCAGGCTGCCGCAGCGGTGGCTCAGGCAGGTGGTGTGCGGCTCGGCCAGCCACGCCGAGTAGTTGCCCGGCTCGCCGCTGCCGCCGACCCAGGAGAAGCCCCGCAGCGGGTCGTGGGCCTGCACGCACTTGCCTTTCTCCAGGGAGAGCCCGATCCACACATTGCCCTGCCAGCTGGTGCCTGCCGGGCTCCTTCCCAGCAGCTCCTGGACGTGCCGGGCCTCCTCGTGGCTCCGGATGGCCGCCAGGTTGCCCCCGTTGTCCTGGCACTTCTTCTGGGCGTTGCTCCAGGCCAGCCTGTCGCGGTGCAGCGTGTAGCAGGCAGTGCCGGCGCAGAGCACCTCGGCGTGCTCCGATGCCCCGCGCAGCAGCGCCGGAGCCAGCAGCAACAGCAGCGGCAGCGGGGATGGCAGGACGGTGCCCATGCCTCCCGTCCCTGCCCCGGCGGCAGCGGCGGGGCCGCGCGGCGCCTCCGCTGCGGCCAGCACCGTGTGTGTGCCGCTCACATCCCCGCGGCCCCAGCAGCCTGCCCCGCGCGCATCCTGTGCTGCCGGGGCTCCTATTTATCACCGGAGACTTGCGCTTCCTGTAGCGTATTTTCGTTACTTGGAGCTTGTTGATCGCTGCTGAGATATTTGGCTCTTTTTCTTGCTTTCCCCCCTCAGTGAAAAAGGCTTCTAGTTCCCATTTTACCGTTCAGGGGTTTTCTTTATTTTGGCTCAGGTTGCTTTTCTGTATGAGAAACTAGATGGAATCCTGCTTTTTTTTTTACTTCTTTTTTATTTTTTCATATTTTTTCCTTTTTTTCTTCCTTTTAAACAGCACAGTGTACCAGCCACTAAGATAATTTTCTGATCCCTAATAGGGTGCTACAGTTTTCAAGCATCTATTGCTAAAAGGGGAAATGAGAGTCGTGGGATCCCTCGCTATCATGCTTTTAAAAGAAACTGAATATTTGGCGCAATGTCTCATGCGCACATTACGTTTCCAACGCATTTTTTTCCCCCCGTTCATGCCCTTTAAATAGATGGACAAGTCCTTAAATAGGAATTGGGTCGTGAGAATGTCCAGGCTGTGAAAACTAAGCCAAGTCCTTCAGCGGCGCTGAACCCATTCCTGCTCTAAAGGCAGTAGGGAATTTCCATCACCATGCAGTCAGCCAGTCCCTAACACGACCGAAACAACCCCTCCGAGTAGAAGAACACTGAGTGGCCACCAGTGTTGCGGTGTCACCCGTGAAGATGATTGCTGCGATACTCCAGCTCAATATCTTAGTAATCACTTGACCCCAGATCCGGTCTGCTGCAGAAGAGCTGCCCCTGCTGATGTCATGAGACCATTAAAGAAGAGAGAAAGAGATTAATACAGTACATTTTGACGTTAAAACATGTGGATTAACGTTTCAAAAGCTCTTAAATGGGCTTGAAACTACTTTCTCATGACAGTATTTTAGATACAAAAGCATTTGAGGAATGCGATTTAAATTACATATTTACACATTTCGAAGAAGAATTTACTAGTTTTCCTTTTTTTTTTCTTCAGATCAGAAGACATCTTAGACACAAAGCAAGAGTGTATTTTTTTCCAGCACAACACCATATGGGTTTGCTCAAAACTCCTGCTTTTGCTTGCTTTTGAGTGCGCATTCACTGCAGCTACCACATGTGTAATCTGGCTGTGCACATATGCAAACAAATATGTTACACATCCCAGCATCTCCTTGTGTGTT
This sequence comes from Tinamus guttatus, assembly GCF_059628265.1. Taxonomy (NCBI): domain Eukaryota; kingdom Metazoa; phylum Chordata; class Aves; order Tinamiformes; family Tinamidae; genus Tinamus; species Tinamus guttatus. Next base: position 375,027 of record NW_028288574.1, read on the forward strand.
CTGGTTGGATGTGCTGTGCATTCAGAAGTAAATGTGCAGGCAGACATATAAGATCACCCAGCATTTGAGACAACTTTTCTTGTTTGTTTGTTTTTGTTTTTGTCTTTCTTAACTGTAAACTGCCTGTGCTTTAAAGCTGGTTCCTCCCTGGTGCTTGTTAGCCCAAGCAGAGCTCAAGATGGGACAGTATTAAGACCACAAAGATTAATGGAACCTCTTGAGGAAGAGAAAACTGTGAGAGCATCTCCAAACACAGTGCTCTTCCTTCTCTCCCCATCTGTTGCTTGGAGATATTTAGATGAAGATGAACTCATAGCTTGGTTTGATGGCAGCTGATAGGGGCTTTACACAAGTCAAATCACACTGGACAGTTTATTTGCACAATCCTCAGAATATATGGCAAAGTTAGAGGGTGAAATAACAAAAGAGCAAAAAGCTAATAGAGATGAGTGTCTTGGCACGAGAAGAAACCACAATCTGAGATGAGAAAAGCAATTTGATAGGCAGAAGCGAAATGAGCAACAGCTGTGATCCAGAGATGTCTTCACATCTGCTATGCCCTAAGTGGGAGTTTTGGTGCGTCCTCCTGGGCTTCAAAAGGGTCTCGATTACAGCCTGCAGGGTGTCAAGACAGAGCAGAACTCAAAAGTAAAGGCATGGGGTCTGAGCAATCACCGTTGCAGTCTTCACAGTAGTTTCCTCTCCAAGATTGTTTGACTGTCTTTGCACATCCCAAGGCTTTTCTCTTGAAGCCTTCTTGTAGCAGGCAGCTCAGATTTTAGCCCCTTGACTCATCAGTCTTCCTTGCCTTGTAATGGCCATTAGATCTTTCCGGTAATCTACTTATTTGATCATTTATCTGATATTGTGCGCTGTGTTTGCTAAGTAATGCAGTGTAAGCTGCAATCCAGCAGCTTCCAGATGCAATCCAGGAGTTCTGTTTCCAACTGAGGAATCAGAACAGAAAGAAAACCCATTATTTATGTCCTTATTTTATCCACCGCATATAGAAGTAAGCACGTGTGTGCAACATCTAGACTTTGGGATGCCCTCTAACTAACAGATACTTATTCTAACGGGGACTAGGCTTTCGTTTTCTGTATATCTGAAGGCAGCAAAGACCTTTGATCCAAAGGAGGAGGGGACCAGAGCTGGATCCCCTTTACTAATGAAACCTGCAGTATGGCAAGCTACCAGACAACATGAACTGCTTTCACTGTGGCAGAGAGAAAAAAGAGAAATGTATAATCTATTAAAGAAAAAGTCTCACTTATGTCCGACTTGGCAGAATGAGACACAAAGGGAGGGAGCAAAGAAGAGCCAAGAAAGAAAAATGTAGTTTCTGTCTCTGGTGCTGATCTGATTTGCAGCTTCCACATGGAGAAACAGCATCAGGAAGCTGCCTCAGCCGATGCTGCAGGACCTGAAGCCCTTGTGTCAGCATTAGGTGCTGATAACATGGTTCTTGCTTGCTTTTTTATCTTTCACCCAGGATGGGGGTGATTTTTGGACAACCTAGGTCCTGGGGATGCCAAAAAGGCAGTAATACGGAGGAGGGGAAGCTTAATGGGGTGAACTGATTGCAGGAACCAACCTAGTGCTCCTCCAAACTCAGCCACTGCCCACCTTGACAGGCAATTGATATGAGACTTGGAGCTCCACATCTGTGTCTGATGGTTTATGACACAGCTTCCACTAATGTAAACTATTAAGAATAGCAGTAATGGAGGAAACAAGTGTTAAGACAGAACAGATGGACAGGAAGGGGATGTAGACCAAGAAGGGAGGAATTTAACATAAGTCTTTGTCAGTTTCTGCAGCTAACACTTGGGTATAACTGAGAGCTTGGGGTCAATAACCAACCAGAAAAGGAATTTAAAAAAATAAAGGATTAGGAGAAAAAAAATTGAAGCAACCCAGAATTGTTTTAAAACAAAATTCTCTACTCAAAGATATGGGGGATTTATTATTATTTTATATGAAATACAGTGCTCAACTAAAAAAGCATTTCCTCTCTGTTAGTTCAAAATATATCTTTGTTTTTATGAAAACATTGTGAGTCTTTTCTCTTTCCATACAGAATGACTAGGCAAATTTAATACTTAATTTATGGTTTTTTTAGTCGAATCCACACAGGCATTTTTTGATAAAAAAGTTCCACACACAAAAAAAATAGCCAGTTCTAACTAGAGCTTCTCTAACTACTTCAAAATCATAGTTAAGAGCAAAGTGAAAAAAAGAAAATACTTTCATTTGTGACAAAAAAAGAAATACTTTTAAAGCTTTATTTCACTATGCTAACTGATAGCTGACAATATTTTTCTTTATGATGTACAGAAGGTCTAATCCAGTGGAAGATTTTGTAAATTGAGGATTCCTACTCAGTGGAATGGAACTTCTCTTTCAGGACTGCAGTAGCAGATCCTTTCATTAAGTTTGGAAAAATACAGCTAATCAAATTTTCCACTGGTATTTTCTCTTTTAGTAACAATTTGAATGCTCCTGCTAGAGCTATTTACAGGCTAATTAAAGTTTCATAGATGGGAAATCTAGCCCAAGTACATGCACATTTTAATGAAATCTTCATTTATGAAGTTTATGAAAAATCAAAATTTTTACCCAAAGTGTTGGCAATAGAGTAGTATTGGGTGATTTAAAAATACATATTGCTTTCATAATTTTTACTGAATACACTGTGCACTATTAACTTTCTTCTCAGTTTGGCTGAGAGTCCCATCTGAAAATCAATAAAAGTCTCAGCTCTAAATTAAAAGGAGTTTTGATTCTTCCTATTACTCCTCAGTCTGGTCGATCAATCCTGTAATGCCAAGTTTTTGGCAATAATCGAAAGCAAATGATGTCTGCAAGATCAGAAACCCAGCTAAGCGGCACACGACGCATAAAAAAAAATCAGCTTATTAAGGACATTGATTAGAATATGTTTCTCAAAGGAGGAAATGTGTGTGGCTCGCTTAATAACAGCCAGTGTTTGCACAAGACCAAGGTTATAGCAGCAGACAATAGTGTGCAGGAGTCAACACCTGCACGAGGAGACCTCGCCGGAGAAGAATAGGAGGAACTGGTGCTTTCTCTGGGGACCTCTGCACTGACGTTGTTGCCGTATATAGCAAATCAAGCCAGGGCTTCGGCGGCAAAAATGTGTGTTTTTGTGCTCAGTGGTACAATGGTGCCTTGCCTGGCTTGGACAACCACGAGGAGCGGGGTCTGCAGAGAGGGTCCTCCTGCTGTTGCGGTCTGGAGGAAGGTCCTCTGAGGGCCTGATGGGTGCCAGAAAAGGGGCGTTGCAAGCACGTTGTGGTGGGATAAGACCTCGATGCTCTGAGTGTTTTAGAGTTTTCCATGTAATTGTTGTAAGTGAAGATGAACAGGATAGAACTTTATTTATTTGCACGACAAACTCATCTGCGGTGGGTTGCTAAAATCCACTAATTGTCAATGAAACAAGATGAATCCTGTGTAACATGCTCTAGATGCATGTGCAGGGGGGTTGGACTAGATGATCTCCAGAGGTCTCTTCCAACCTTAAGGATTCTATGATTCTATGCATTAAAAAGGATATTGAAACTGAAGGATGTTTTGCCTCAGAATTGAGGCCATTATGTGTTTTGCAAATGCACTTTAGTTTTGATGATTTATTGAAACTACTTTTAAGTAATAAGATCTTAATATTGTAAGAGTAGATTGGAATGTGTTCTGGTGAAATATTTTTAAAGAATGATGCTTAGGGTCCAGTGTTGGAGTCCCTTGCTAATAAGTATGAATTAGTAAGGCTATAATGAAAAGACGGTCAAAGATAAGTTCAGGAAAAATAATGTTTCTTTATTTAGTTTCTAGCTATGGCCTTTATTAAATTTCCTGCAACTGCAGTTAGGTAAAAGTAAAAATAACTATTGTTGAGAGTCTCATGTACTTCATGGTCTCCAAATACAGTGTCTGCCCATTATTTAAATGGTGTTTCAATTCGTCAGATGGGCGTCTATGACATATTCTTTCTGCAGGATTTTTAGCATCCCTGAGGGGGAAAATAGCAAAAGACAGAAGAGACAGCTCTCTCCCATTCTGTCTTGTGCGAGACTCAGTTGTTTGGCATTATTGACTGATTTCCAGTCTTTCTCCTCTTCTAGAATATGAGAGAGAGGGTCAGCTTTGCACCTCATCTAGAAGGTCATTTGTGAGTTATGTGGGGAAATCCCAGATTTTCAGAATTTGAATTCCTATGACTGTGCGTTATGAACCTGTGAAATTTTATGGTGTTGCTTGTTCAGCAAAGCCAGTGTACTCCAAACAAATATTTCTAATATAAGGTCACATATTTTTAGGATGAAATCTGGGTGATCTTTGGAAGGGAATCAGGAATTTCTCTTCTCTCGCTCTTCTCCTCTTTCCTTTGCTCAACTTTGTTACCCTCCTGCTCTGCAAGGTTAGCAGCACACACTGGCGCTCGTCTCAAGGTCCTCTGGTGAGACCGGCACCAGCAGCCACAAAGCAGAATCACGTGTGAGCCTTAATGCTCCAGCCAAGCTACTGGAGTTACTCAAAATGCCTGGAAGGAAGCAGAAAAGCAAACAACATTGAATATGTGAGGGGGAAAAAAAGTCTTCCAAAACTCAGAGCGTAATGGGATGGATCACTGACTCCATCAAGAAATACTCTGCAAACAGCCACAAGAGCCAAAGCTAATGGAAAACACCCACACAACTAGGATAGCAACAAGTGAAGTTTCACCCCCATCTGCAAGCTGCTGTTGTCTTGTCCTCATGTTCTTCTCACTCTACAGATGAAGTTACCAGTCTGGTTCATTGTGCTGCCCAAGAGTGGGCTAAGCTTGTGCAATCTGCTTTTCAGGACAACAAAGTACAATTGCAACAGCACTTGGTGCCCCATTTCATTGTCTGATCGAGCATATTTGTTCCTACAGGAAATCTACACCCTCTGAAGTTATTAACTACTTTTTATCTGTCCACACATTATATATTGCAGACACATATTTGTGCATCTTATACATAAGATGTATATATAAGCATGTTTATACTTATATTTAAGCGTACACTATAATTCACTTAGGGTTAGAGTAGGTTGTCCTTACTCAAGCTAAGGAATATCATATTCTACAAATCAGTCTAGGTCTCACGTGTGTGACTACACAGAGAAAGAAAACACTCCCTGTGAGTAAATGTTACGAAGCTTGGTTTATTAAAAAGAAAAAAAAATCAAAAGTTAAAAAAGGAAAAAAGAAGAAAAAAAGAACAAGTATTAAAAAAAAGAAAAGAAATGAAAATTTTTCATATTCTTTAGTGATAATTCCTCAGAATCACTTTATAAGTCCTTCAAGTCTTGTTGTTTTCCTTAAGTAGCTGTAACAAAGTAAGACAATAAATGGCCTCAGAGTGGGGGGAAAGGATGTGTTTCCTCCTTCCTTTCCATTGTTCAAGCATCTGGGAATACTCATAAAGTCTCTTCTGATCCCAGAAGCACAAGGTTGAGCAATCAGCCAGCACCAGCTTCCTATAAAGAGCAGACTAGACTGTAACTTGTTTTATAAAGCTGATTTCTTGGGGAACAAGGTAGGTGGCAGAGCCTAGAGACAAAGTGACTCCGAATATCAAAAAGTACAGGTTGGCCTCGTAGGATGCCTCTAAGGGCATGGGGTTAGCACAGCCTAAACGTGGCTACAACAAACGTTCCTGCATCAGACTATGCAAATACAGCAGTTACAAGAATCTGAAGGCTTTTGAAAAGATTTCAAGATAAAAAAAAAAAAGATTTTTATCAGTATCCCACATGAAAGGGAGCCCCATGAAGAGAGCCCTTTCCTCTCCCACTAATCTTCCCATGGCTTTGTCTACCCACACAACAGAGAAGAAATCATATATTTTATGAACAAAGGCTTGATCTGGGCGTTGTGTGGTGGCCTTTTATTTATTTGTTCTGTTTTCCTTTGTACAATGGACAGTACTTTTAATTGGAAGTTCAACACTGAAATAGGGAGGATAAAGAGGAGCAAAAAGTGTGTGTATTTTGATGGGAACTCTTGAAACCTAAACAGGCCTTTAAGCAGGAAAAAGGCTTGGCAGAACCGCAGCAGGTAATTAATGTAGGGCTAGTTCCTTTATTCTATAAAGCTGATGACTTTTTTTTCAACAGATTCTGCTGGTTTCTGGCTGAGTCCTTTGTGTGGAAACACAGTGATAAAGTAAAGCAAGCTCAGTGTTGGAAGTAAAATAGTGATGATGAGGAATAAGTTAGGTATGCAATCTAGGGTGGGGAGTATGGCAGGCAATAGTGTTACATTAAGGCCGTTCATTCTAAGTAGCATTCTTCTGGGAAGGTCTGTAGAACATATTACATTTCACTGGGTTGTTCCTTGGGATAGGTTCACAAAGGTCTTTTTCCCCTCATCCTGAGGAAGGGATTATCACGGACCAGCAGCAACCTGCTCTGATCTTCCTCCTCCCTGCAGAGAATACTGCAGAAAGTGTCCAACTCTATTTTCTTCGAAATTATACTGACTTTGGAAAGTTAACTATAAATTTGCTAATTTATAGCAAATATAAATATAGCAAATATAAATTTGCTAATACACACCAGTGTCACAACAGTGAAGACAGTCATTTCTCTTTCACAGATGAGAATTTCCATGTAGACACGAAATAGAAAGACATTTCCTAACTGCACAGTGTCCTCTTCTCCATTCTGATGTTGCAGCATGTTCACAGGAATGGTCTTACAAAGCCAAGGCACATAAAAGTCATAGCACATTGTTTGTATTCTCTTTTGGGCTCAAGCTGTAAGGGAAAATATTCTGAGTGGCAATCATTCCAACGCTTGAGGTTTTAAAGATCGTTCTCAGTTCTCATATCTTTCTAAAGAGCACGTGAGTTACTGATTTAAGCTCTGTTTTCTGGAAAACTGCGCAACAACATTAATCCCACACCCAAATAATGCTTATACCATAGGAGCATTTGGGCCAATATTATTATTCAGTTGATTTGTGGCACAAGGAAATCTTTGTGGCACAAAGAACTCTGAAAGTTTTCCTGATTTATTAGACTGATGAAGAAGAACGTGTTTGGATTATACCCTGCTCACTAACTCTCGTCTCTCGTTCGTTCTGATAGAGCAAATAACGCCACTTTTGTCAGCTGCTTGAGATATCCCCCCATACTTTTAAGCAGAAAATCATGAGGCTGCTGAGAGCTCCGCTTTGGTTATTATGTTTACGAATACCATTAGATGGAAATGATCTTATGCAGTGATGTCCCACAAAGAGGTCACTATATCCAGGAGTCACGAAAATCACAAGATTCCACAAGGCTGCACACTTTGTTATCAATTTTTTTCACATAAATTGAAAAGCTAGGAAATCTGTTTTGAGTTTTTGGAGACCAAGACCCTGTTTAGAGTTAGAAAGATAGAGTGAGGAATCTGGCAGTTCAGCATGTTTTTTTTAAAAAAAAAAAACTCTTGGCCTATGTATTCTCTGTTTCTGTAAATCTTTTGTATCAAAACAATTACTAATTTTAAAACACTGTGGAAAAGTGCCTTACTCTTTGAATTCCCACTTTACTAACTGTTCCCAGTGGCATACGCGGATTCCACATTACAGAATCACAATCTCTGACATGGTGGTAACAATATTTGTTATCTTGGATTCATATATTCAATATCTGCCACCACTTTGGCCTCTTCTGGACCTCAAAGCACCTGTGTGCTTGGCTTCGTCAGCTCCTCCTGGGTAGTATTCCAGGGCATATTTAGTATTATTCCAGGGAATATTTAGTATTCCAGGGAATATTCAGTATTCAGGGTAGATTCTCCCACACTTTCATTTTTTTTCATGCTATTCATTTGCAAAAATGTTGAGCCCATGATTGGTCTGAGTTCATGCTGGAGCGTCTAACACAGGGCATTTCAGTGGCTCTTCTTGGGTCATGTCAGGACAATATTTAACTGCGAACTTGAGCAGCCTGGAAGGCAGAGGGATTGCCCAGAGGACACACTGGAATGGAATTGAATCCTAAACGGGGTTAAGTTGTCTATATTTATACTCTTCCTTCGAATGGCATTTTTGATGACGAGATCACTTTGTTTAGTCTCCTTGGGAATAAAAATTCAATAAGGATGGGAGAAAAATTAAAACATATGTGGAGAGAGCAAGATGTGAAGGAAAAGCAGTGCAAATCCAAACTTATAAAACGTACCCTTTTCACTTATTATTTTGTTAATTTATTTTTCTCTGCATGACTTTCCCATGTAAATTGAGTTTCTGTCTTTATTGGTGATTTGGGAATTACTGTGAAATGTTACTTTTTACGAAGTTTGGTACCCAATTAAATGTTGGACTTGTTTTCTCATCACTCTGTCCTCTGTTTGTCAGGGATTGGGTGTGATCCTGATGCTCCATTGTAGATCCGCGCTGCTTTTTCTTGAATGAGAAGGAGGGTCTGTAGCTTTGTTGATGGGATGCACTATTAGAAAGTCACCTGGTGTCAGAGCTGCTTTTCTGACATGGGTCTGGTTTTTAAATCTCTCCCAGGGATTTGAACCCCAGCCTGTGGCTGAACAAAGAATGCATCATGGTGTGATCAGATCTATGTTTCTTTGCCTTTAAACCCATTAATTTTCCATTTCAAACAGTATTTGGGCCATGGATTGTTTGTTTTTTCTCCTGTGACTTTTTCTTTCATGTTTACAGGCGATGGGAATTACCAAATAGCAATATTTCTGTAACTGAAAAACTACCAGCAGCCAATTTGTGGCTATGCATTATGCAAAATATTAAATTCTCATAGGAATAAACATGCTGTGCAAATAGTCTCCTCAGAGATTTAAGCCAAGCCATGCAGCCATGAATTAACATTCACTGCAGTTTATGTGGTTCGTATCATTATTAGTATCCAATTATACCCTACTGGGGAAAACAATTCTACTTTGCTTGACTGCTTTTCATTCATGAGCTGTTGAAATGATCAAACCTGTAGATCTTTACTTGCTTGTCATTTATAAAAGACTCTGCTGTTGTTGTTTTTATGAGCTTGCAATGCAGCTGGACCAAGGTGCTCTACAAACCAATGATTCCTGGGATTCCAAGGATTCCTGGCAGGGAGTCAGATTTGGTGTCCTCCTGGGGACACATTATACTTCCATAGACCCACTGCATTGGGACTTGTGCTACATATAGAGCTAAAACTTATGTCTAAGCCTAAATGTGCCTGTCCAAAAGACTCAATGACAAAGGAAAAGTGTCTTCCTCTTTTGGGCATAGCTTTGAGTTAAGCACACTCACAGCTTGCAGGAAGAAGGGAAGAAATGGTCAAACTCCTCCATCTCAGTCATGGCACAAAGGCACGTCTATTATAGAAGAACAAAAAGATGCTTTTGCATGGAAAATGTCTTGTTGGAGGGCTCTTCTGAAAGTGCACAAAAAAGTCTGCTAATGCATGGGCGGAAAGTATTACTGACCAAACAAAATGAGCCACAGTGCCCAAATGAGAAGATCAACAAAGCTAAGGAGTTGTCTGTATATGAGAATTACCAGATTTTTAAGTCTCATTGCATTCTATTACTTACCAGGATTTGTGTTCACGTATTTACATGTCTGTTCCTAGAATGTATATGCTGTGAGCAATAACTAAAATAGCATCTTGTTGAACTAAGAAAGGTCAGCATTTTTGACCTGACATATTTTTATTTCCCACCTGTAAGAATGCAATAAAACTATGAAACTTTCACAAAATTATTGTAAAGCAGTCCTTAACTGTATCCCAAACTTTGCAGCCTTTCATTTCTCTTCTGTGGGATTCCCTGGACATCAGTAGAGAATTTATTACTCAATATTTAAGGAAAGAAGCAAAATGTTCGTGGGATGTTTTGATGCTAACTCGAAGTGAAATATTGGTTCTCTGTGTCTGTTTGTAATACTTACTTAATAGTCATATACTTTCCTCCATGTGTTTGGAATTAAAGAAAAAGAAAACATCTCCCTTTTCCAAGCGAGCACCACAGAGGAAGGAAATTTGGCCTCTTGACAGATTTTTTGCACTAGGGCATATGCTTGCATCAGAGCAGCGCAGTGTAAAACGTAAGCAGCAGGGAGATCATCACAGTCCATTACTGGGGGTCATTTTTAGCCCACTGGAACTGCTCACACAGCAACTGTCCAGAAAAACAGAGCAAATGAAAGGGGTAACTGCCACAGAGCTGCGGAAGAGGAACGATTTGGGTTTTTTTAAAACATCCATCATGATGTAGCAGGCTGGAATTATTTGCCTTTGTCATTTTAGTTCCGCAAAACGGGATCCTGTTGTGGAAACACTGACCGTGTATCATAACTCTTCCAGCTCCCCAAGCCATCTGCTTCCCAGTAGTTTTGTGTCATGTGGGGTGATCACAAATCTAGCATTGCTCAATGGTGAATCAGTTCAGCATCATATGTCGGGCTACCCTGAGGTTTTAGAGCAATGGGAACTGGACTTTCTCCTAGCTGCTTCCATGAGACACCAGGGAACATAGGCACTACAGTGTGGAATTGGCTAGATGAAAACACAAATTGCCAGGGGACCCCTGTTTCTATACAGCATATGGCTATATTGTTAGCAAAGGTAAAATATACCCATCTGTACCACTGGCTTGCGTATGCCTCTTTAATCCCCAGGGAGTTTTGCCATTCTACCACAAATTCAAAACACACCGTCCCAATCGCTTCTGAAGGAGCAGAGTCTAAAAATTAGGTAACCGTGGAAAATGAACCTAAATGAACCCTGGAAAATGGGGCATATCTTTGTATGAATAAATTATGTGAATGCTTTTCTGATGATCTTCTGGTGGTCTGACTTTGCAGAAATAAAAGGGAAGGCCATGACTTCTGATTTGATGAACATATGGGTGTCATATTTGGAAATTCCTTGGAGGTGTTGAACTATTCAAATCTTCCATTGAGAAGAAGCTGGAGGTGCTGGAGCAAAACTCCTCTCCCTCCTCCTCCTTTTCCTCTTGGCCTCTTCAAGCAGCATCAGTGAAATGGAGCCTGCAAAGCCTGGTTAAATAAGACTCTACACCTCAAGGAGCACCTTCAAGCACCTGAGGAAGAAGGAGCCATTGTGCAGGTGCCAACACAAAGGAGAACATCACTGCCCAAAACTCTAGCTGTGCTGTGTCCCCTTGTGAAGTGTGACCCAGTCCCTGCTCATTTTCTTCTGACTTATTTCCACCCTATCTCACCTAAGGACTGAATTGAAGAGCTACTTCCTATGGCACACTTGGTTCATTTGTGGGAAAACCACTTCTACCAGTTCAACCCATCCTCGATGGGGCCGGACATGAAACCATAGCCACAGGGAGACCGTTCCCTGAAATGACTGCTTAAGCACAGAGTGATATTCGTATTCAAAAATAGGATATTTGCAAACTAAATGGAGTGGCTGGTGTGCAGTAATTTAACTCTTCCTGCCTGTCCAGTCTCCAGGAAGGAACCACGTATACAATATAGACAGGACAGAGTTAAAAACAGTATGGCAACTAGTACTGATCCTGACCGCTTTGCATCTGCAGCATGGTGAGAAATAGTCTCAGCGGTAAAGTTCTGCTCACTAGTGTTTTATAAAAAGTTAATGAGTATTTGCTGGATGTTTTAATAAATGGCTAATGCATTTTCTATAATGACAAATGTGTGGTTACAATCACATTTTCAGTAACTCATGAAACCTATAATCTGCTGGAAAAGTGGGCATAATCAGAGTAAATCAATTCAATTTATCTCTTTGGATTAACATTTGCTGCTTCTGGTTTCCTTCTAAAGACTTCTTTCTATTGATTTTCCAATCAACTTAGCTAGGGGAGGACAATGAAAAGAAAGCCCTAGAAGTTTAGCTGCTCTGCTGGCATCCTACTCTGCAGGGCAATTAAGCTACCTTATCTACATCTCCTCAGGCTCTGTACCCCAACCATTAAGACTTTTTTAATACCAATTTAGTGAATTGACTATCAGAGCTCACCATCTCTCTCTCTTCCTCCATTTCACGCATCCCTCCAGCACATTGCTATTTGCTTTCTACGACAAAACTCTCCCCAGTGGCTGATTGCTGTTATCAAGTCGCATCCTTCTCCTCCCCATTTTGCTCCCAACAGCTGCTCTCTTTACCACATAACTAGAAAGCAGCGGTACAACCAAGAGCTGGTAAAATACATGCCTGCATGTACCGACCTGCTTCAAACTACATGACCTTGCATGCGTGTAAGCAACTGGGAGGAGCTGCCTCCTCCTTCTGGCATGCAATACTTTGGCAATGGTTAAATAACATTTATTTTGATATTCTTCCATGACAGCCTGTTTGGATTAAGTCATTGTTTTCACACTGAAGGAGCGTATTTTCATCTCACAGTATGTGTGACTTTGTGGCACCTAGCCTGTACGTGTGGTCCCTGAGCTTGTGAAACCACAGACTGCAAACACAGCTCTGCAGCCCTCAGGAGGCCACCATGTCAATGAAGAGCAAGGAGAAGGTACTCAGTGGCCAGGATCCTCAGCTGATTTCAATCTCTGGCACTACCCCAATTCTGATCAGCTAGCCTGACTTAAAATGCAGTTGCCCACTAGTCCCTTTCCCTTTGAGGTCACTGCTAATGCCTTTTCTAACACTTAAACATCTGACCAGCTACAACAGGTAGGTGATTTTTGATATTTCTTTTCTCACTAATAAGAGCTTTGTAGAAAAGCTTTTGTATTTTGATTCAAAAAAAATCTATAACTTGAGATAATCTCTGAATATCCTCACTTTGCAGAGATAAACTGGGGTTAGTGAAGCTGCTTCTGTTTTGTGCCTACAGGAGACTGTGACCAATTTTGAACCAGGTAGTGTGTGCAAGAGCTGGTCAGGAGGTTTGCAAAGTTACCTCATAAAAGAGGAGTCAAGTCCTTGACAGACTTTCCCACTGTTCCTCTTTCTAGTCTAAATAATGAAATGAGAGCTCGCTGCAAACATTGAGCAAATGTCCCATGATGAAGAGTTTGTGTTGCCCAAACCACCTATCACATTACCAAAACACAGGTATGAAGAGCAGCAACAATTTCTTTGATCATCTGGAGTTGCTCCATGGTGCTGGAGCACCTTTCCTCAGCGTCTAGGAATCATGCAACCCAGCAAGGCTGTGCTGAATAAGGCTCGATGAGCATAAATCTTGTCAAGCTGCAGCTGTTTTGCTAGGTTGCTTCTCAGACATGCATCCTCTGAGTGCTTGTGATGCAAGTTCCTAGATAGTTCTTTATGGTGTGCATCAACTATTGCTGCCAGTTAGGTGCCTATGGGCCTGCTGGCTACAATATGGGCTTTGCTCCCCAGATGAGGAATGAAATGGATATACCACGCATTGGTGTTTTTTGGAAGTGCTTCTGGTCCAGTGTTGCTTTAGCTAGTATTGCCATTTAGTAATTTGCAAAAAGCTGTTTTGGTAGACAGAGATACGAGGCTTGGTTGTGATCTGTCCTGGACCATCTGCTCCCAGGCTATTGCTGAGATTTTAGATTCTTCTTCTTGGTTATAAGACTGGCTGCTGTTTTAAGGTAGCTTTAAGCTATCCTTGTTGTACAGCTGTGCTGAAAGAGATTTAGATTATCTGGTCCATAGACTTTGCTTTTTTAATTCCAGGAAGGGATGATATTTTATCCAAGGCCATACTAGATTGTTACTAGCTAAATTTCATGGGGTGGTTTGTTCCTTCTCATTTAGGTAAAGAATGTTCCTGTCTGAAATGTGGCCACACAATTTTGAATAATTAAGCTTGAGCATTTCTTAATCTTGATTCACTCACTTTCTGTGCTGCTTGCTCATAAGGAACTTGTGTCCGATACAAGTCACAGGCAGTCAGAAGACGTGGGGACTTTCTGGGGAGGAAGTATGCTCTCTTGAGGCAGGTTAGAAGGTTAATTTTCGTGTCCTCTTAAGCCACAAGGGCATTATTAGTAGTGGTGTTAGGCTTTTTCGTCATCAAAGCAGCATTCAAAGAAACATTTATTATCTCAGCCCTGTGAGCAAAGCAAGAAGAAAGGTGTAGTGCTCATCATAGGCTTTTCCCATAACAAGTGTGACCATGTGTGATGAGTTGCATCCTTAAAACAAAGCGATCCTACCAGCTCCATCCTCAGTCCTGGCTCCCTTGGGTTGCTGCGTGTTTCTCTCACACATGGTTAATCCCTTTGCTGCTGAGGGTTACTTAGAGTTTCCAGGAACTGAGCAGTCATGACCAAGCGGTAGCTAAGGTCACTTCTATGAGATCACTGACTTCCCTCAAGAATTTTATATGCCAAATATGATAAAACAGTCTCTTCTTTTTTCAGTTTTTAACCCAGTGCAGATATAAAGCTGATGTAAAACTCCAAAGGTGTCCTATTTTGACCATTTTCTTGTAAAAGCTTGCGCCATGCTATGTACACACAACATGCAGTACATGCCCTGTGCAATTTATAGGACAACAACAAGCATTTGTCATTGAGAATACTGAGTATGCTAATGTCTTACTGACACGTGTAGGAAATCATGCATTTTACAGAATGGCTGAGGTTGGAAAGGACCTCTGGAGATCATCCTGTTCCAGCAGGGACACCCAGAGCACAGGGTGGCATCCAGGCGGGTTTGAAGATCTCCAGAGAAGGAGCCTCCACAGCCTCTCTGGGCAGCCTGTTCCAGGGCTCTGGCACCCTCACAGCAAAGAAGTTCTTCCTCACATGGAGATGGAACTGCCTGGGTTTCAATTTGCTCCCATTACCCCTTGTCCTGTTGCTGGCCACCACCGAGAAGAGTTTGGCCTCATCCTCCCTACATTGTCCCCTCCAGTATTTGTAGACATTTATCAGACCCCTTCCCTCAATCTTCTCTTGTTTGCTTTAAATACTTTTTCTCTGCTGTATGCCATCTTCAGGCTCTAGTGAGACTGAATGTATTAATGAATTAAGCAATGGAGTTATCTCAGTGTTACTCGGTGGGGAAGCTGAGGCATGGGTAGAGTAAGTGGATGTCCGAGGCAGGAAGCTAAAAAGCTCCCAGGTTTAAGTGATATTCCTGTGTACTGGATCATCCTTTTGCTTGATGTTGACTTATGCTAGTTTTACAAGGGCAGCAAGATTCATACCTCCATTTTGTTCCATTAAACTTGTCTATTCAATACTGTTAAAATATTTTTACTGTGTTTTTTAGAGGCTCTTAAAAGGGAGGGGATGGGGGATTGTTTTATATAAATACAAAAGAGCTATAAGTGCACATGGCCTTAAACTTCCTAGTTAAGGATACAAGTATCATGAGTGATGCACGATCTGGACCAAATGTGACATCCGAAGTTGTTTCCTGTCACTATATTACCCAAGTCAAACTCCTGATTTCCAAGATGAGACTGTATTTCTATGCAGCAGTGCTGGCTAGGATGGACTTCAGTTGAGATAGTCACGCTTTCTAAGTATGTTTCTTCCATCCTCTATTTCCTAGCACTAGCTGTCTCAAAAACTCTTTCTTACTATTTGGGAAACACTTTATTGTCACCAAGGAAACCCTTGCTAGATAGCAGAGTAGTTGTATGAAAGCAGTATTTTTTTTTTTCCTAATGATATAGCAATCTAATATCAACCTGGATGAAAGGTATGCTATTTGCCTACCTCCACCTCCCACCCTTTAAATCCTGGAAACACCCAATTTAAGTTTATGCCTCAAACTTTATCAGCTTTTGCAGTTTCTCACTATGTCTATTGAAATGGCTTTCAGGCTGCAGCTTTTGGGGATTTTTTTTTTTCTCTGAAAGTCTGATATAATCAGGACATGGGATTGCTGATCTCATGGTTGCATCCAGGCCAGCTTCACATGTGACTTTTCTTTGCCCACAGAGATGGGCTTTCTCCCAAGAGATGCTTTATTCCTGGTCAGCTGGATTGTTTGAGCACTCCCCTGGCCAACACCAGTGATAGATTTGGACTCGGAACCTGCCTGGGTTTAAAACACCTCCTGTTTTTCAGCAATCAGCCACCCTAAGGGGATCTTTCACCTATTTCACAACCTGGACAGCCTCCAGGAGGAGCTTCTCCCCCTTGTTCAGATATGTAATGTTCAAAACAACATCTTCTCCATCAGGACTTTTCATAGCTGTTGCAGATAACGCTGAGGTTATCTTGGCCTGCCCTTGAGTGTGGGCAGAGCTGGGTAGGCAGCCCTGCATGAGCATCTTCTGGCCTAGCCCTCTGGGATGTTGGGATGGCTCCCGGAGCAGCAGCATTCCCTGGCTGCTCCGCAACTCTTCTCCCTGATCTGCCCTGCAGGGTGGCAGGGAGGGACAGGTTTCCACTGAGAACCAAGAGTGGGATGAGATGGTGCCATCCCACAAAGCCTCTCCCTGATCTGCTTCTTTCCCAACTCCTCTGCACCATAAATCCATCAAGAGTCCTTCCTCCCCTGCTGGGTGCCCTTCCTCCCTGGCCAGTTCTGATCATTGAAACAGACACAGACTTGGCAGCACATGAGAGAGAAAAGTGAGAAGATTACAGCTTAAAAGGTGGCAGATTTGTGACCCTCTCTCAGCAGGATGTCTTGTGGCCAAACAGTGGTGTGGTCATCTGCCGAGGTGGTAGCTCTATATCACCAGCTTGCCAATGGCACCGTTGCCCTGATGCTTGTTGCTGGTGTGAGATATGGCAAGAAATTTCTGCCTTTAGCTGCACCTATCCATAGCATTCTGCTGAGTTATTTAGCTAAGATATTTGCAGATGCTACACCCATTCTCTGTATTTTTCCAGGCCTGAATGAGTGCACAAGGAAGCTCACGCAGAGTGTTTTATTAGCAGCTCTAATAATAATGAGTAACATATGCTGTTGGAGGTCTCATAGGGATGCGCTTCCCTGGATTTGCACTGAAATGCTTAGTAATCAGGGTCTTTTTGTGTGTATGTGTGTGTCAAAGCAGGCTCTGCTGAAGAAGGGTGTGTGTAGATTTCCTAGAGGGGGGAGATCTCCTGTGCCCTCCCCAGAGCAGGCTGCTGCATAAATGCAGTATTAGGTGCACAACACCCAGCATTGCCAGGACTCAAAAATCAGCACCGCTTCCCTGGTGCATGAAGGTTCCCAAGTCTGCAGGAGCCTTTGGGACCAGCCCTCCTCCCTCACATGGTGTGGAAGGTGTTGGAGACATTAAACCTTCCACGGCCTGATGAACTTTCTTGGCTGCTCTAAGTGATGTCGGAGCATGTCCCTGAATGACAAGTCTTTTGTGTTGTGCAATTCCAGCACTCCCACTTGCTTTCAGGACTGTGTAGGGTTCATCCAAGGGCCTGACTCTGGCCCCTTTGAGTTATGCTAGCTGTCCAGAGCCAGGTTTGGGCCTCTCTGAACTTACTGAAGGGTTTTTCATATTCTGTCTTGGCAAAGACCGCTTAACCCCAAACACAGAGATGCACCTAGTAACTGAGCACGCTTCAAAATGGCACTGCCTTAGTTTATCACTGCGTATTTGCAGCATGTTGTGCAGCAGCTGTGGTGCACCTGGATGGCAGCGCTGTGCTCGTTTGGGGTTGGAGCTTGGTGGGAGGACAGAGGAATTATCTGTTGAGCAAAACCTTATTTTGCATAGCAGTTATTTTTGAGCCATTACGAAATAGTCTGCAAATGAATAGCTTTTTTTTTTTTTTTTTTTTGTCCTGCACCTACTCTGTGTGTATTTTTATTTATTGATTTATGCAGGCTTTCAGAGTGGAAATGAAGTCACACTGAGGCTGGTCGGTTTGGAGCTATCCCTGGGATTTTGAAACTGTGGGCTGATATGTATTCCTCTGTGTTGCCCATTCTTTCCCTTACAAGCTTCATCTCACAATGGTTCCACATCTATTTTGTTGCATCAGTGCTTTTTCCAGCACCTGCTTGTGCCCAAAATACTCATGACGCAGTGAGTCAGACCTCAGCTGGGCCAGTCAGCACAGCCAGGGCTGAGTCGGGGACTGGGTTTTTAAATACAGATATTCTAAATGTCTTCAGGAATTTTCTTTCATTTTCTTTTTCATTTTCTTATCTTCTTTTATTTTCTCCATACACAAACACCCTCCCGCCCTTGCTTTGGTTGTAGCATGCCCATCAGTATTCTCTGGCTGACTAATAAATCACATCATGCAACAATAACAATAGTTTAAAAAAAATAGTTAAGAGTTCCCTGTCTCCAAAAGCAACTTTTGCTACTAACTCAGGAAGGGCCTGAGTAAACAGACAAGTCTTGCTGTTGTCTCCGATGGGCCATCAACCCAGTTCTGCTGGAATAACAGGGGAAGCGCATGCCATCCCATTAAGAACACCCTGAACAATGGGACAGAGGGCAAACAGCAAGATTAACACGGGCAGGGGCCTTGGGGAGATCAGAAAATAAGGCTATTTCTGTAGGCATCTAAGTAGTTACTTTAGTGGCCTCAAGGTAATCTTTTGTTTTTGCAGACTTTGGAGAGTCTTTTCTGTTTGTTTGGAGGCCGTTCAAATGCAGTGCTCTTGGCTGCACATTCCAGGAGTTGAAATCATGCTAAATATCAGGAGGTTGATGTAAAAATTTTGAGATCTTAAAAAAAAAAAAAAAAAAAAAAAAAAAAAAAATCAAGAGTGCAGAAAATGCCATGCATATAACCTAAGATTCCTTTTTCTTGAAGGAAAAGGAATAAGCAGAGCTTGAATTCTCAGACTTCCACAAAATGGAATGACCCGGTAGCGGAAGCAGGGGCATTAAGTCATTTCAAAACTGGCAGCATTGGCAGGGCAGTTGACTGGCACAGATTTGCTTACACTGAGGTTTGTGGAAAAGTGTTGCAAATCCTTACAGGAATAGGATAGTAGCAGGCATTTGTCTCAGAAGCGTTCATCTGCCTGCCAAGCCTCTTGGGAATTTGGGAATCTTCCAGTAAGAAGAGAAGCGATATCAGCAACAAGCTCATGCTGTTTACGGTTTAGTTGTGGGTCAGAATTCAATTCCTCCACCCATATTAAGTAGTTCACACAACACCTAACATGAAATGTGTTAGCACAGGCACAGCATGAAGCAATTTCAGGACACAAAGAAATATCTTGCTAATTATCTTGCAAGGATAGAGTAACACCAAGAGATGTTTCACCTATAAATACCCATGAAGTTAGGGTTTCTTGCCAAATTGTCCTCAGATTAAAATGCATTTGATCAACCGCCAATTAAAAGCCTCATAAAACCTTTACAGCACTGTAGCCAGTTATGATAGTGGAAGGACAACAGTACTCACGTGTGTCAAAAGAGCAAATGAGTCCAGGATGAGTCTGGCAGGAGTCCAGGTGAGTTATGATGACTGAAGAGTAGAGGTCCTGCTGAATTCCTGGAGGCTGAGCTCTATCACTGATTTTAGAAATCTGTGTCATGAGGTATGGAGCCTGTGCGCTGGGTGCAGGGAGGAGCCTGAGGAGACATTGCTGGAAATATCTAAGTGTATCCCAGATGGCCATGTGCCAGGCATGGAAAAGGCATAGTAGTGGCCTTCGGGGAACAGTCATCTCTCTTATTCCAAGGCCATCATTCCCTGCTGCAATGCATGCTTACATTCACTTTGCCTTAGATTAAAATTTGTCATCATAACTGACAAAGGAACAGGCCCAACGGTGTTGAGAGAGATGGCCATCTGTAGTAAAGGAGATACAATATCATTTAATGTGAGGCGAGTTATACATCCCATAAGAGCTGTTTAGGCAGATATCTGCCCTTAAATGTTCATGGTTATAGTGATTTTTTTTTTCCTTTGCATGTTCTTCATATTTAGAAATTCAGTGTGGTGCCTTCTCAGTGATGAAATTGCTGACTACTTTGTATTGGGTGGTCTGAGGTTGAGTGTATTAATGCGTTTATAAAATGCAGTGTCGTAATATGATATCACCACATCTTGCTTACACATGGAGTGAATTCTGAGAAAATAAGCACTAATTTCAATGCTGTTCCATAACATTTGTGTTTGGAGCAATCTTTCTTCCCACTGATGTGCTGCTACCACTACAACAAATTTTTTAGGGAGGGTTTTTTTGAAGTGTGGTGGTGGTGGAGATGAGGAAGAACACATTTACCCCCCTGTCCTAGAAGAGCCCCCCTTAATTTCAGAAGAAGATTTAATTCTATTGTCTATTGGAATCCCACCAGGACACCTGGTTTGTGCGCTCACCCTGTGCCCACAAAAATAAACCAAGGGATTTTTAAGGCTAAATGATCCAAATGCATACTGCTCCAAGCTATGCCTGGAATTTTGAGCTCAGAAGAGTTGAAATGAGGTAGAAATTTGCCTGATGATTGTTTGCGATCTGGATATCTGCTTTTTTTCCCCTCTCTCTCCTTGGAAGGCAAGGGGGGCCCCCTCCTAGTGTTCAAGAGTCTGAATGAACCAGAAGAGCCATTTTTGACTACAAGCATCTTCATAAATACTCTTGTTCTCCTGCCTCTCAAAGCGCTTTCAAATCTGGCCCTGAACACCACGTTATCTCTCAATATTATAAGGTGGCTTGTTCTTCACTTGTTTCAATGGACAATTTGCACTCAGTGACTATGGCACAGGTCTTTAACAGCAGCTTGAATTAAGACTTAATTAACTGAAGACACTCAACAGAGTAGGCCAAAATTATTTTTCAGTAATTTATTTCTCTATTCTGTGCTCCTAAAAATCTGGTGATAGATTAAAAAACTGAGCTCATCTTCCCTGTGAAGCCTCTGGCCCTTTTGCTCCCTGGTGATTGCACCTTTTGAAGCGGGGGCTGAAGCAACCCCTCTTGCAGGGATGTCTAGACCTTTTTCAGACCCAACTTTCTTTACCAATGAAGGTAGTGCACTACCTTCAGGAAAGAAAGGAAAGGAAGGAAGGAAAGACGTGGCATACCTTTTCTTCTATGCATAGCAGCAGTGATGACGAGATGGCTATGATGATGATGCACAAAATGACAGTAAGTGATTAGACAGTTTGGCCAACAATTATTCTTCCAGCTGCTCGGTCTCATAGAAGAATTTTATGAAGGAGTGGCTGGAGCAATAAGACTAGTGGGAATTGCAAAAAGTATTTCCAACTGGTGATTGCATAATTAAAGGACAATGGGGTCATTTCATCTGTTACTGTAATTACAGTAACTACTTGAAATACAAAATGGGAGAAAATAACTGAATATTGCTAAAGCACAGGGAATTTTTTGCATGATTTTTCCTAAAGTTTTTCTTTTTGTGTAGGTACAAGCTACAAGAAAGAAAAAAATAATGTGAGGAAAACAATTTAACATATTTGAATGCCTTCTCTTGCTTGACATAGTCAAGAGTAAATATTAGAAGGGATTTCCTTTTCAGTTTGACCTGTTCTATTTAATTGACAGCGATTGCTTTTTCCAATGTAAAGGAAGAGAGATTCTTAACTGTTCAAGGGAGGGATTGTAAAATGCAGAAAATGTATTGGTTATATATGGTTTCTCTGGGCTTAGCAGCTAATGCTGCAAGGACACAGCTGTGGGCTCATGTAATTTGTAGCTCAAGTGCAGGTAACTAAAGTAACTTGCTCCTCTCTTTGTAGTAGCCAAAAAACTGCCTTCCCATTCCTGCCTCTCTGCCTGCTTCCATTGGCAAGTGTTGCTTTTGCCATAGGTTGTAATTGGGAGGGGATTTCTGTCGGGATGGTGGTGGCCTGCTTGGGAAAATAGGAACGTATGTTGACAACCACACAGCAAGATTCTGCATTTCTTGAAACAGATTTTTTGACGTCTCACTCCTCATATCCAAAAACTAATTAGGATAATTCAGTTGGAATTAAGTTGCCCCAGTTTATTAACTTTGTTCTGTATAGACAGATATGTCACCAGCTTGAGAGGTTTTCAAGTCAGTGTTTTGCAGGTACTCTTGTCTCCAAATCACAGGACTACATTCGGAT
This sequence comes from Tinamus guttatus, assembly GCF_059628265.1. NCBI lineage: Eukaryota > Metazoa > Chordata > Aves > Tinamiformes > Tinamidae > Tinamus > Tinamus guttatus. The sequence goes on from NW_028288574.1 coordinate 396,955, forward strand.
GGTTTTGATGTTCCATTTCAAATCTGTTAGAATTTTTGCACAGAAGAAATTAAATCTGTGATGCCCTTGCATCCTCCCCTCCACCATCCTATGCTTTCTGCAGCTGTTTTATTGTGTTTCAGATTCTCTGGTGCTGTTCCAGCCCAAGTACCAAGTGAATAATAACTCTGCTCTGCTTAATCCATCACGGAGCTATATGATGAAGTAGCTATATGAAGTGACGATATTACTAGAGAAGTTTTTCAGCAGTTTTATGGTAGACCTCAAATTGATGAGTTAAACCTTTGTTTTGGTTGGAAAACATTCCAAATCTGTACACTTTCCTTTGTTTCACCCTGCCTTACAACCACACATAGTAAGAAAGGGTTTCACTAGTGATTTTTCTGAAGTTATTCCAATATTTTTTTTAAAAAAAATAAACCTTCAACAAAACTTATGACTGTAATCTTAGTTGAGGCTTTCTTTGGTAAACTCTTTATAATTTTAAAGCATTTATCCCCAAGAACAGTGCTTATGCCCAAGTGCGGCAGAACAGAGATGTAGAGGAATATCTGGATTGCCTACAGAAGAGCAGGCACATGAGCCTCTAAAAACTGAAGGGATTAAACATTAGCGTAATTAGCTGCTGCACTTATTTGTTGCTATTGCTTTATAAGTGATACATCATTACAAAGGCATTAATTGAAGTAGTTTTTCCAGTGCAGGTTTTATCCTTTCTCCTGCTGTGCTGCACTAATCATCCTGAACAACACTCCTGGTATTTTCCCATGAATTCTTCCTCATTTCCCCAGCACTTCCTCCCTATTTAGCAGCTAACCTGATGGCACTAAACCATGTGCCAAAGCCTAAGCCCCGGAGGCCCTTTCTATTTGTGCATTGGATATGAAGCCCAGTCAACATCCCTGAGTATTGCAGTATATCTGCATGCATCATTGCAGGCTGGCACACGTGGCGAGCCCAGCTCAGCCCTTTGCCTCCATAAATCATTGCTGGGTCCCTCCTTACCTTGCAATACACAGTGTCTCCTTCGGGGTGGGTATGGTGTAGTTGGGCTCTAGGGTATGTCAGAACTAGACAGGAGAGGCAGCAGTTTGCCTAGGACATGTTTCATCTAAACATGCCCCTGTAGGCTGAAGTCCTTCTATACAGGGCTTTTAGCAATGTCATTGTGTCAATCAGTGCCATTATATATTTGAAATTGCTTCTTAATGTTTTTCTGCTCATAAATGTTTCTAGCATAGCCTTATTATGCATCTGGAGCTGCTCTTTAAGTGCAGCAGCCAGCAAATACCATTTTTCTTTACGCTGGGTCATGGACAGAGAGGTAGCAATTAGTCCTACGACCATCAAGGTGATTTTAGCCATGACCCAAGTGCAAGCAATATCAAGGCCATGGAGTGGAGCTGCCACAGGTCAGCACATCTGGCTTCAGTGGCACCCAAAAGGCTTGATTTAACCCCAATCCAGGTTCCCTCTTTGTGCCCAGTTTGCTGGATGGCTCTTGCTGTCTGGCAGCCTCTGCAGCATGGCCTTAATCTTTGTGAAACTGGTTAGAGATGGTGCAAGAAGTGGAGCTGCAGTCACGCTTGTAAAAGATAAGGCAGTCCATTTTCTTGCAGACAAAATTCTTCTTGCATCTCCCCGTCTTGGTGCCAAAAAAGAATCCCAAAGGATTTACTGTTTCCTACCCTTTCACTCACCAATCTTCATCATACTTAAATCCATCAGCTGGGATGGTTAAGGTCGAAAAGCTGAGTAGACCCCAGGCTAAAGATATTGTAATAAGTAATTCAGAAAATGATTTACTTGGAGCCTCTCAATTATATTGAGGATGATCATGTATGTACATAAAAGAACCTTCAAATTTCTGTGCCTTCCTTTCTGGAGCCAGGCAGTGGGAGCCTTTCCCCCTGCTCCCTCCCCGCCCCCATAAAGAGAGGCAATTAATATTTACTCTTAATGTATCATTTCCTGTCTGCTTCAATCTGGGCTCTGTTTGGAGCTTCTCCATTTGTGGGTTTTCCTCCAGATTTCCTGGCTAAGGTTTGCTAAGCAGTCTGAGCTGATACCAAAATGTGCGTGCAGAGGCAGGAAATAAGGTAGCACAAGACAGCAGAAATTGGGTATTTTCTACCTGGGGCTTTCCAACCTTTGCGGTAACATCTTGTTATGTGTCTTATTTCTGGCTTAGATGCAATTGACTTTGTTACCACACCCTCAGGTGCAAGGAGGGACCCGCATGTGCTTGAGTGTGAGTCAGAGGGGCGAATTCCTACCGGTGCAGTGTCCCTCTGGGAATATCTTCCAGCACGCTGCGTATTGTATCTGCCAGGGCGAGCTCAGCCGCCCCTGCTCTCCCTTGTTGCTTCCAGGATTCCAGGAACTCACTTGAGGACACGAAGGAGATGAGCTTGAATCCTGCCTGAAGGAAATACGAAGGAAAAGGCAGGGTACTAACAAAAGGGAGGACTTGAGAAGGGATGGGTGTTGCCCTGCCTCTGCAGCAATAAATGGAAGGAAATGTAAGGTGGAAATCCTCTGAGGAGGCAAACAGCTCTGTCCAGCCCCTTCCAGCTCACGCATTTGGCAGCTGGGAGGGAGCCATCAGGTTTGGGAGAGTTAGGTTATATCCTTCAGTTTGGGATGGCTTATCTTTTCCCCACTCCCTCAAGAAAGGGGGCTAGAAACTTGCTTTTAAATTTTTTTTATTAAGGAAAATGGAGCATCCTTGCTCAAAATCTTGCATCCTGAAGCCAGGATTTCAGTGACTGAAGAATTACAGGCCTAGTAGGTTAAACTGTGGTAACTAGGGGTGAGGCAACAGCTGTCAAAGGAGTTGGCCAGAGAAATGCAAATCCTGCCCTTGAAGGTGGATGTTTTGCCTTGACTCATTAAAAAATGTAAGACTCATATGAAATTTGGTCTGAGATCAAGGGCCATCTGTCCACTATCATGGGAAATGGAGGCATCAAGTTCATTGCCACGCTGGGGTGTCTCACTATGACAATTGTTAATGAAAACTGCTACTATTGACGTGATTCATTAGAGGCCGCCATCTGGGTCTCAGTTCACAGGAAGTTCGCAAAGGCTCATTCCAGCACTAAAATGCCAAGTCACGATTTTGCTAAATCTAAGTAGTCTGAGGAACATCTTTGCTCAAAAGGTTGATTGGTTGCATATGCCTGGCAGGATGAATAGGGCACGGCTCTGCTTTGTGCTCTCCCAGCCTCTGATGTGCTGGGAGACCCCTTGATGCTTAGCAGGAGGCCATGGCAAGACGTGGTCCTTGTTGCATCTTGTGCTCCGGTGAGGGAAACACCCTGCTGGGATTTCTTGCAGGAGGCATCTTGTCCTGACCTCCTAACATGCCTTATCAGTGGCGGTATAGTTGTATCATCTAGTTTATTTCAGCTTGGTCTGCACATGGTGCCTAAGGAATTCTGCTTATCCTCTCCTGGGAAAAGGAAGATTTTGCTTCCTCTATGAGTTCATAGTTTGGTTTCTGAGGGCAGGTTGAGGAGGGGAGCGTGCTGGATTCATCTGGACTGCTCCATGACTAGACAGTCTCGCTCTAGATAGTCAGGATGGGACCATGGCTCACCCTTGTGCCTGGGAAATTCCCAGGTGTGTCAGGTGGTGCCGTTGTGTCCTGGAGATCCCAGGATTGGCAAGAAATGGCCCAGGGATGGCATAGGATGAGGAAAAAGCTTCACCCATAAGTGAGATGGGCAACTCCTGGGGTATTCTGCATTTGGCTGCCAACTTGCATGCATCTTTGGCTGCCCACTTGGAGCATCTGGGTGCTCTCGCTTATGTTACATGCCTGATGGCTCTGGCTGTGCTCAGTATCCCCAGAAGAGTAGGAGAAAAATGTGGTCTCTTGAGTCACTTCAGTCATTAGCTGAGTCCTTAGCTCAGAAGATTAGTCTTGTAACAGAATTCCAGGTTCCTATGAACCTATTAAACCACAGAAAAGACCAGTGTGAAGCAATCTTGCTTGAGCTACCCAAGTGAGTAACTTCTTACAAACAGATGTAAAGTTTTGCAATGTCTAACACAGCTGACTCCTCTCTTTTTTTTTTAATGGTTTTTAATTTGCTGCTCCAACATTTTCTGAAATACATTTATGAAAAGTATTTAATCCGAAGGCTATTGAAGTTAGTGTAAGGATTTCTATATGCAACCCTTTTTCATCCTGGTTAAATCCGAGGTTGTCAAGCCTTTGCTTCAGCCAACAATGTTAATAAAAACATCGTTATGAGTGAGCTCCTCAAAGGCTACCAATTACTTATGTTCCTGCATAAATATAACTTATGATGTGATTATGTATTCTGCATGCAAAATACTTTCAATTCAAAACTGTTATATAATCTCAAGTGGACACATCAGAAGATATCTGGGGATGCATGTACACACACGCACACACACATACAGAGTTAGCAGTTTATGGAGTAAACCAGTCTGTTGGGACTTGTTTTTGCTAGTTGACGTTCACTATTTTATCAAAATACAGTTCTTATGCAACCAAAGTACAAACCGTCCATACTGATATCCAAAAATAAATAGAAATATTGGGCTTTTGCATATTAAATTATGAGTATATTAAGGAGAGGAAATAAGATGATGAATTGCAGCTCCACCTGAAGTTATGCATACTTCAAGTAGCAGAAATGACTAAAAACCTGGAACTTTTTGCACATTGTTCATCTGCACATCTTTCACTAAGAAATAACCAAAGCTCACATTTTCTAAAATTTTTCATCGCTTCAATAAACACCTCGGGGACAGTTTTATTTTTTAAATAGGACTTATTATTTCTTGTCATGAAATGTTTTAACCTATTTTGACCTTTATTGTTTGTTTCTTTGATTTTTGATGGTTTCCACAAGCCTATGTTGCTGGTAGGTGGACAATAACTTTAGCTCTTCATATATCCAGTTATGTATAGTGTCATGTATAGTAACAGAGCAGTAACATATAGCGCCTTGCTTGTTTGTCCTATACTGGGAGAACGTTAACTCTGGCTGAACCTGAAAAGCTCATAGTGAAGAAGCCTGAAGCTTTAGCACCTTCACTTGAAAAGGCCCCTGACACATTTTTCTGTGTCAAATAATAATGAAGTTAAGGATGATTAGTCTCTCTCTGGCAACTTTTTTTCGCTGTTGCTTCTAAGCATTCAATGTAAATGTTTTAAAACAGACCTAGGCATCCTGTAATGCTGATGGATGGAGAGGTTGGCTCTGGCAAACAGTCTCTGGGAGGTTGCTTGGCCATGTTATGAACCTGCATTCGTGCTTAGGTCAGCGGGAATGACATTCCTGCCCATTCCTTAGCCCTGGAAATGGGACTCACAGCAATCCCTGGCTTCCCAGCAGTGCTGTGAGGACAGCGATGGCTGAGACTCATCCAGTGCTGGGGTGAGCAGAGAGGCTTGGCAAGAAAAGCGCTGCTCATGTTCCAAAGCAAATGAAAGAAAAGCAATCGAAGACAAGGAAAAATGAAGTTCAGCTGTTTGAATCATTTTGTTTTATTTTATTTTAGCTGCTTCTGTGGAGTGGTGCTTGTTTATACCAGCTAAAAAACTGGCTACAGGCACTTTTGCAAAGAATCTACACTTGCAGCAGTGTTGTTCCCTCTATACGCTCTGTCTCTGCAAGGTCAGAGCATCAGCTAAGGTATGTACAAGGGTGTTATCTCTCCAGAGAGGTTAAGACCTCCAAAGTCATGGGAATAACTTACTAGGCATGTTTTACAAATGAGGAATCTAAGCTTTGTCTGCAGGAGTAAGCTGTACCCTGTTAACAGATTAGCTCCATTAAAGTGATCTATTGTAAGGCATTCTTAACAAAAATACTCCATCTTAAAATAGAAAGCAGACCACTTATAGCATTTTGTGTGCAGCTATGTGATTTCCAGATCAGATTAAGTGCTATTTTCAAATAGGGTTGACTTGAAGAGGTGGGCAGAGATGGCTTGCCTGGTAAATGTACATACTCCTCTGGTTGCTGTGAGGATGGAAGCTTCCTCTTCAGGGGTAGCATTGCTAACAAACTAATGGGGATGGAGACATAAAAAGATGCAGCCCAGCCCTCTTCACAGGAGGGCCAGGCCTTGGAACATGTCTATATATGTCTGTGGACCACTGGCAATAGAAAATAGAGACACCATCAAAAAATATCTAGCCATAAATGGATGAAGGATAAAACTAGGTATCCTTGGGTAGCACAAGGGAGTTCAAACAGCAAGAACTGTGTCTGCCTACTGCGTGAGCTAGCTAGTAGTGAGTGCAAAGGGTATTTAACCTTCCTTTAGTCTTTGGCTAGCCATACTTTGAGGTTCACAGGCTTTCTTTGGTGTCTGACATTGGCACAAGTCAGCTTTTTAGTTTTGTATTAAGCACTGAAGAAGAGAGAAAGCAAAACACTATTCATTCCTGGGCTTCCTTTGCTTTACTCTTCACTAGAGCTTTGCTCTGAAGTGCTCCCTAGCTTTTCTTGATGGAAGAAACAAAACTGTCTTATATTCTCTTGACCACTCTTCAGCCTCCTTTTGGGACTAAACTGCACAGAGGGGATGGAGGGAGGTGGCAGGCTTAGTACCGTGTCTTTGCCTTTGCAGTCACCTTCAGTATTTGTGAACAGACAGTGGAGCAAGTAGATCTGCTTTGCAGGAAAAGGGGTTTGGCTGTTGATGTGGCCATGAGGCCTTTGCTGGCAGCCTGTAGCTCCACGCTGCTTCAGATGGATGTCTGCAGGAAGGCTGTGAAACCTCCAGAGACTCCAAGATTCTCGTCAACCAAGTCCAGTTTGCATTGAGAGGCTTAGACTGCTTCCAACAACTGCCATTCATGCTGTCAAAGGGGATCGAGCCCTGATTTTCCCTTTTGCCTGTTTACTTGGAGGCAGTTTGGTAGTCAGTTGGTGTGGTTACAATGCACGTGTTTTTTGGAAGACTGCTGTTAACTTTGTCCTAGCTTGGTTTGGGTTTCTTTGAGGTGCTTCTGTTGCTCTACTCTTTGCAGTGCCTGAGCATTTAGCAAGTTTTGTCGCCTTGCTTTTTCTCAGCCCCCTCCAGAGCAGAGGCAGTCAAGCTGCCTTACCACAAAACTCAACAAACTGGAGATCCCAGGCACCTCCGAGAATGGATTTTCCAGACTTTTCTTCCCCTCTCTTGGAGACATTTCCAAAACTGCCAGTCTGTGGGAGAGCTCTGTGTGCTTCAGCATAGATATAGAAGGTGTGAAAGTGCTGCTCAGTGCAGAAGCCATCCAGCCCTAGGGACTGGAGTATCTTGACATCTAGCTAGCTTTATATTTCAAGATTTCACTTGATTGCTTTGGAGGAAATTCAAACTGGATGAGAGTTGCCAGAACTGCTTTTCATCGAAGCGTGTGCAAAGTGCTGTCAAAAATATTGAGGAGGGGTGGGAGGAGCAGTGATGCCTTAAATATATATATGCACACACACAAATATATATTTGTGGGATCTAGCCCAGCAAGCTTCTGGCTCAGAAAGGCTGAGCAGCCTCTATCCCACCACATACAGCAGGCTGATAATGAAAAGCAGCTCTCGGGATCTGCCGATAGGAATGGCATGTCTCTAGGAAGTGCACACATTCCCATTATCATGAGATATGATCCTGAAATGAGATCAGCCAGCAGAGAAATTCCGGTCCCAAATGCTCATGTCCGCTCGGATCGGTTTCAGCCTCCTCCTGTGTGCTGAGTGGCCAAGATGATGGGCTGTGGATGAAGGCTGTGGAGCTGGCACGCAGAACAGCCACAAAATCACGCTCCAGCAGAACCAGCGCCACGCTCCAGCTGCGGGTCACTGCGGCCAGGAGCTTGGGAAAAGGTTCAGGAGGGGTTACAACATGTTTTCATTAGCTGGGAAATATCAAGCTGCTGATCTGCTACCAGCAGTTAAAGATAGCTAACAACTCCCTTGCTGTTGGAAATGCTTTCTGGCAGTAATTGCAACCCTTTTCCCCTTCCGCCACCGTAAACCTGAGCAATGGGATCCAGAGAGACCCCGTATCAGGGCTCATTAGTGAGACAGATGAGTCTAAAATGTGAACGTGTGCTTGAGAACCCCTAAGGAAAAGCTAGGCAGAAAAATATCTCTTACATGTGTAAAAGAGCTGAGGTCATCTCTCAGGAGGTCCTATACAAGAAGATCTGATCTGAAAAGTACAGGCACTGCCCTCAACAAGAACTTCAAAATTTGCAGCATCCAAAGCAAGCCAATATTTAAGGCTGTTTATTCAATTATATCTGGTGAATATTGCCTTTGGATCTCCATGGTCTATGGAACTCAACAGGAAACGTATGCAAGCTTACAAAAGGCAAGGTTTGCTACTTGAATGACAAACTCTTTGCCCTGTTGAGGTTTAACTAAGAAAAAAAAAAAAAAAGACAACTTCAAAGTGATATTGAGCACTGTGTGGTAGCCCCTATATTTCTCAAGCTGTCTAGACTTCAGGGTGTGTTAAGAACAGGTAGACACTTAGTAGAGGAGGACAGTGATCTTGAGGAGTGATGGATGCTGTGATTAAGCTCCCATGGTAACATAACAACGTGCAAGGATGGTCCATGCAAGGAAGAAGAACAGGAGGAGGCATGACTGGCATCCTGGGGCAGGCTGCCAGGGAGAGACAGGCTGGCTCATGTTGTCCTGAGCGTCACCGCACGGTTAATGCAGTGCTTGCTGTGATGGTAAAATAGGAGCATAACTTCAAGAAATGCGTGACTGCCTTTCTGCTAATGAAGCTTGTCACTCACCAGCGAACATTTTGGATATATTTGCAGTTAATATTCAGCATGTGAGGTGGAAAGAAAGTATAACTCACTTGCATCCATATTGTTTTCAGGCCCTGCCAAGGGCACAATCTCTTCTGTGGTACCTCCAACCAGAATTTATATACATATATATATTTTTCCTCACTTTTTTTTTATAAGCAAATCCATAGCATCATTCCCTTCTTTGCTGGGGTACTGGGGGTGAACTTCACTTTTGAGGGCCACAGCCCATGTTTCACGTGGCCTTCCACTAATGCAGCGAGTGCCCCAGTGGTTAGTTGGACTTCTGTGTGCCAACCCTCCCTGCAAACTGTTAGGCTGACTTTTTACATCCATCTTCTCAGAAGAAGTTAAAGATGTGTCACAAAGCAGCTGCTAAGCATTGCTTAAGCTTTATTTCTAGTGTCATCAAAGCTGGCCAAATCCAATCTAAACAAGCGAGTTATCTTTTGCTAACATTATTCAATATAAGCTCCATAATATAACTATATATAAACAGAAAGTCAAAATGAAGCCAAAGATAAGCACTGTCCATGTTAGATGGCCTCCTCTTTCTACAGTTTTGGCTTTTTTTAAGGCACAGGGTTCAAGTGGAAGTCATATTTAAGGTAGCAAAAAGTGGTCAGTGATGTTTCATTCCTTAAAGATTAGACGCCAGAAAAGCGTAAGTTCTGAATCTAAATTCTATTTTTTTTTTATTTGATTTGAAGTTCAGCAAATGCACTAAAAGAATTTGTTTTCTTCTATCCCTGTGTTTTTAGCTCGTCTCCCTTAGGAATCGTGCTTTTGCGGCTGTGAAAACTGCTGCTACATTTCTTTCCTCACCAAAGGAAATTACACTGCTATAGCTCCCAATGGGAGCTGCAAGACAAAGTCCTGGTTCCCTGCTCTGCAGTGCATGCAGAGCCAGAGTCCCCATCTGACACAGTCCTTGGCATGGAAATCTGTATGATCTGTCATCATCTCTTTGCTTGATTTGGTCATGTGTGAAATATTTTGCTTTGTTAGAGATTGGGACTAGCAAGCAATAAACTATGAAGGGTTTGCTAAGCTAGAAACTAATATCTATTTCCATCCCTGCCCTTTTCCCTGCCCTCTGGACCCGTGGTGTGGAATAGCAGGCCTAGACCTTTCTGCAAAGCAAAGGGCACAGACCCTTGGGAAAGGCTTGATCAAGGATTCTTTCTCTGGAGAAAATCAAGCTGGAGACAGAGGGATGTGGGGCTGTACAGTCAAAGAGGAGCAGGAAGGGTTATGGAAAGGTCTCTCGGGTGAGCAAGCAAAGCTGCAGCCTAGCAGGCATTGGTGGCATGACTTGCAACAGCAGTAGATAAAATTGGGGGACCCCAAAGCCAACACAGACGAAAATGGGAACCCCTGAGAGCCTGGAGCCTTGCAAACTTGCTTTCAGTTTTCCTGGCACCCAGGTCACCAGGATCAGCCTTTCAGTGTGGACAGGGGGCAGCTCTGGCTGGATTCTGCTTTGAACTCCTGTGTTTTAACCTCTCCTTTTTCCATGTGGGAGCTTGGGAAGAGAGTGAGTGGGTTGGAGGAGAGGCTGGGGTGTTGCAGAGTGATAAAAATCCTTTCAAAATATCTTTCAAAATCCTCTTGTGAAACAATTTTTCTCACCTCTTAGTGTTGCTGGACGTTAATAGGGAAATGATCTCTGCCTACATATCATCTGAAAGAAAGCTACATGTTCCTTCTGGCCCACAAATCATTGTCCTCCCTCTCCTACCTCCAAGTAATTGCTAGGTTTACATCTTTTGCCAGCAATCTTGGCAAAAGAAGCTTGCCTGAACCAAGACTAGATAAATGGAATAGAAAATATTGAACTTTGCCCCTCATATTTCATCTTTCCTCCAGTGACTCAATATCTTCCATGCTCTGTACAACAGCATTAGCCTGTGCCTTTCACCCACCACTCAGCACTGGTGTTCACTTAGACTTGGCACAGGTGGGTGACCAAGTAAGCACCAACAAAAACCCCTATTGGTCTCTACAGCCTGCGAGACGGTGTCAGTGTTCTGCAGGTGCACTTACTCATTTAGCCGTGTTTTCCTTAAATTAAATTTCCTTTCCTTTTATTATTAGCACTAGAATTTGTTGCAGGTCTCCAAATATGTAGAAACTTCCCCCCCACCGCCCTTTCATGTCTCAGTTCCTGGAATAACGTGATGCTTTCATTAAAAATATATTTCTAGCCACTTTGTGCAGAAATGGTCAGAAACCTGTCCCCTCCTTATACTTCAGAATCCCCAAGCAAATAAAATGGATGGTAAAACAAATATTTTTTTAAAGTGATATCAACATGAGTCTAATGTCAAAACTTTCAGCAGAAGAAGGGATGTGACTCATGACCCTCTTGAACAATTTGGTGTTATTAAACAAGTTTCCCTTTTGTATATGCTATCTTTTTCCTTTCATGTGTTTTCATCAGAAGCAAGTAATGAAAGGACTCAGCCTCTGGCAGATAGTCCACACAAGTATTTTCTTTAAGAGTAATATCCAGACAGGAAACTTAGGGCTTTGAATAATGTTTTTAACAAGAATTCACATATCGCAGACCTGTTGCAGTGTGTTGTCAGAAATCTCAAGCACATTATGATCTATTGTCCACAAATTGAGACAGAAGTGCCCTCTTCTGGCAGAATTTTGCAGAGATTATCAAGGTTCATTTAGTCTGGAGTTGCTGACGTAGAAGAACTTGTAGGGAGAAATGTAACCGTGTTGTACCATTGATTTCGGTGGTAGTTGCACACGTAATCGTTTGCAGCATCAGGGCTTGAAGTACACCTTGTGCATAATTTCAAGAGCTAGTGTAATGAGGGAAATCCTGGAGAGTCCCTGATGGGAATGGGGTGGGACTAGCATTCCCCATAGACTGGTGGCTGTGGCGTGTGCTCCTCGAGTGCAAGCTCTGCATCTGGTTTAACAAGGCCCCAGCATCAGCTTTGGGGACCTCATTCACACTGAAATTCACTACTTTTCTCTGCACACATTTCCATTAGAGATAAGTTAGTGCCTCATGCTGCAGCTTTTGTTTCCTGATCCAGCCCTTTTATACTCCTGAGGCACTTTAAATGCAGAAATAAAATGGAATAGCTTCATGCCTTTGGTCTGTGATGCCTTTACTGTTCTGCAGCTCTGTGACATACTTAATCAAGTCCAGGGATTTTCCACTGTAGTGGTGAAAGTTGGTATTTGTCACCACAAACTAAAATTCTTCAGTTCTGTTCCAGGGAGATTGACTTCTGTATAGGAAGCTGTGTAGCAAGATAGCTTGATAGGGCAACTTCAAGTCTATAGCTAGTGTCACTTCTGCCAAGAAAAGAGACTGCATGAGGAATTTCTCATGCTGTGCACAAAATTCTGCTCCTGAGGTTGAAGGAAGGGTATAAAGAGGATGGAGCCAGACTCTTGTCATTGCTGCCCAGTGACAGAACGGGAGGCAACAGGCACAAACTGAGACGCAGAAGGCTCTGTCTGAACATGAGGCGCTGTGAGGGTGACCAAATATCAGAACTGGTTGCCCAGAGAGCTGTGGAGTCTCCATTCCTGGGGATCTTCACAAGCCATCTGGACACAGTCCTGGGCAATGTGCTCTCAATGACCCAGCCTGAGCAGGGAGTTTGGGCTAGATGATCTCTGGATGCCCCTTCCAACCTCAACCAGCCTGTGATTCTGCGGGGTCCAGGGCTGCTGGGGCCGCACGGGTACAGCACTGAGATAGGAGCTGAGCAGGGTGCCATCCTTCACAGCACACATCTCCGTAGTGTTGAGGGTTGTGTTAGCTATATTATAAATTCTACTCTTGTCCAAAGGGCGTGTAGGTTTTTTCAGATCTCTGGAGATGATTTAAGTTCCTTCTAGCATATCTGAGGTGCCCTTTTGACAAGACACAACAGGAGATTTTTTTTTCCTTTTTTGTGCTAAAGCAAAATCCTTTCAGTGTCTTTACCTTCCACCCTGATAGAGAATAATATGTGCTTGTGTTTTTTTTTTTAATATTATTTATTTATAATGAGCACTTGTGTGCTCTCCTTGAACTACTGGGGGATATAAACGCTTTTGTAGTCTGTAGCAGAGCAGATGGATTAAAAACTATTATGTAAAGTAGGAAGGAAGATAAAACTTCATGGCATTATAATTTTTGTTTGCCTTCATAATTATGACATGGTTGAAAAAACAAAATGCTTTGACTTTTACTTGTACTAAAAGGCAAGGACCATTAGTTGGAAAGAAGGTGGCAGAGGCATAAGGGCTGTGGTTTCTTGCTCTAGATTGCACAGATGAGTTGAGAGGGAGAGTCAGCACCATGAAACATAGTTTTCTGAGACCCTAAATTTAGTGCTCATTACTTTTTGTTTCCTAGGGCTGATAAAGACAGGGTGTACCTTCTACAGCCCACAAGCCATGCTAGGTCCAGGGTTTCTGTTATGTCACCCCATATCTCCAGATGAGCACTGATAAAGCAAAGAAAGATTTTTGGTGTTGACGACATATATATATCCCTGTTATCTGGGCTGACGTGGTGCTCTTATTCCAAACTGTTAATTCATTGCTCAGACTGAATAATCACTGAGCAAAGCACAGAAAAATGCTCTGAAGCACTAGATAGATATGCTGGTTTGAGCACAGTGGAAATGAATAATACAGAGTGTTCAAGATAACCCTGCCCTGTTGCAGCCAGTGTCCCCAGTCAGCCTCATGCTGACGCTGTGAGGTTGTCATTTTCTTTTTGTTATTTTCCCCCTTGTGTCTTATGGGAAACAGGACTGCCTTTTCTTATCCCAATTTGCTTGTTGCAAGATTAAAAGCTAATGGAGAGAATGACAATTAGATCAGTCTAAAGGGCTGAACTTTTCTGTCATCAGAGGCCAAAGTTATAATTAGCATGCCCTTATGGTGCATCCGTTTGCTTCTTTCCTTCCCCAAATTAAATAAGAAAGATAACAGAAGCTTCGGACTATGACCTTAAGGATGTGGTTAGCCACAAATGAAGCTTTCCCCTGCCTCCCATAAATTTGCATGAAGTTAATGGGGAAAATGCAAGGAGGTGTTTTTAGTTTTGTTTTTACTATTTGAAGAGTCCGAGATCAAATAAGAACAGTGCTGCTGGCAGGACACTAGAGCCCAGGTCTGGCAGCTGCTGTCTGTGGTTTTCTTTATGCTCTTGAGCTCTGGTGATTTTTCTGGCAGTCCTTCTGTCTCACAGCTGGTGGGAGAGAATCAAGAAGCTGAGAAATACTCCAAAAACAGCAAGTTGCTGGAAAAGAAGGGAAAGGTTGCACAGTATGACTGGACAGATGAGTATCATCAGAACTTTCCTTTCATATGTATATGTTTTTTTATGTTCTGTTTTGTTTAATTGTGTCATCAGCCAGCATGCAGAGCCAAGTTCAGGGATACAGCATCCACACCCTGACCTCTCCCTTTTCTCACCAAAAGTAAAAGTCCTTTAATGGGATGCAGGAGCCAAAAGAGCTGTTGGAGCAGGAGAAAACCCTTCGCAAGGCCGAGTAGCTGCTTGTCTTCAGGAAATAGTTTTGTCTTCCATAACTTCTGCAAGTCCTCAGAAGATGAGGCTTTCAAACAAAAGCAATCATTTTTGGATTTGACTATGCCTGCTAATATTTGCTGCTGTTACTACATTACTTCTTTATTGAATAGATTAACTATGGAGTATTTAGAAAAAAACAAACAAACAAAAAAAACCCACACTTCATCTCATCCTGCTGCAGCTGAAAAAGGTAGAGATGTTAAAAGCATGAGGAATCATCAATCCTTTCTTGCTCTCACTCACCCTGTTGAATTGCACAAGATAATAACATGTCTCCAACCAAAAAGTGTGTTTCCTTGTCCTGAAAAGTCCAAGAGAAATGGAGGAAACAGCTTGATGATTAAAAAAAAGAAAAAAATGGAACAATGATTTCAAACAAAGAGGAAGTTTATTGAGGCCTTACTAAACCAATCTCCATTGGAAATAGCCATTCACGTGGTTCAGCAGTCTTCCTTGGTACATTATTTGGGTTGGAAGTACTGTCTTGCAGGAGTCCTGCCAGCCCAGTAGAGTAGACTATGACTGGGAGATGGCTCCTGCCCCGTTATGGATCAGACAGATAATGCTTTCTGGAAAGTATTAGATTTCGATAGAAAGGGGAGATGTGTGCTATTACAAATTCCACTGAGACATGAGAACCGTTTTCTTTTTTTTTTTTTTTTTTTTTCCTAGAAGAATAATGGTCATGCCTTTGGCTTTCCAAAACCTTCTCAACTGTGCATGAAAAATCCATATCCAGACGGCGCTTTGGATTACATGTCTTGCCTTTGCTCTGGTGTCAGGGTTTCAACCCCACAGGCCTTACTGAGTTGTGCCTCACTCCTTCAAGAATGCCTGATGAGCTTCACACTGCCAGACTGTATCTTGTATTTACTCAAGGAAACGGGGCTTCTCAATGTTTCAATCACAGGAAAACAGGAGCTGCGGACTTCTAACCACCAAGGCCCTTGCAGAAATGCTGTTTTTTGAAAGGTCAGACCTTCACATCCATTTTATATTTATGCTACTCAAAATGCTTGTGATGGGATACTGAGGTGCTTCCTTACATTAAATAAGATGAAGGACTAATCTATTCTGCTCTGCTCCCCCTGCCCATCGTTGCCGCCCTCGCCCTCACAACTGGTATGTGAGACCCAGCAAACATAAAGCCCTGGAGTTGGACCCACTAGTACAAAATCCAAGGCTGCCCTTTCCCCAATAAGGCAGAGAGCTAGGAATTCAATACGTTTTGGAGAGCAAAATGCCAAGCAAGGTTTTATTTTCTTGCTGTGACTTTGACTCAGGGCAGAAACAATCCTTCCTCATTTAAAAGGCAGCTGGAGTCCCAGTTCTTCTCAGGTGTTTAAGCGCCAGAATCTGGACTTCGCTACTTTGCTAAGTGCTGATGTTGAACAGGGAATAAAGCATAGGTCCAGACCCAAAGATGTTTTTAATTGTAGACAGAGAAGAAACAAATCGGGCCACACAGTAATGAGCATGTTGAAGTAGGCTGGAGAGTTAGGAGGTCCTTAAATCTTCTCCAAAATCTAGTAATTGGGAAATGGGCCTGGAGGGAAAGCATGAAGGTTCTTGACAGAAAGTAGACTTCCAGATGTAGGAGGTGGCATGGAAAAATGTCAGTAAATCTTCCTGTAATAATCAGTGAAACGAAACCAGTCCAGAGGTCAATGCCGTTGTTGCAGAGATTTCTACTGTGTTTAGATCGGATCCGTAACTGAGTTAGTTTACTACTGTATTTGCAAAGAGACTAATAACCCATGGCGTGTCCCCAGGCACGACCTCCTAGGGATTAAATCGTCCAAATCTCAGTGAAGTGCTCTGGCTATTTCTTGCTTGGAGAGTGCTCTGGGGAAAGGCGATGGTGTGAGATAACCCATCTGTGAGCAGAGCGCTGGGTTGGATATGCAGATGGATGGCCAGCATCCAAAGACACTTCCTTCTCCTGCTGATTCCTTGATCTCATGAGGGGCAATCACAAGATAAGATGTGCAGCTGTGCTGGAATCATGTGGGGGACTTAGCTTTGCCTGTGGGTGGAGAGGGCAGCTGCGTCCATCCAATGTGTCCATGCAGGTGTCCAACTTGCATTCTGCCCCTGAGACCATGGCAGTTGGAGCTGAAACCATAACATTTATAGCTCCATCTGTAGTATTAGTTATAGCCTGCCAAAGCAATATGCAACCAGCTATGATGCCTGGTGTGATAATACATGCAGGGTTACATACCGCAGCTTCAAGGGACACACATCAATAAAAGAAGCCCCAGGTCCTAAACTGTGCAGATCTCTGCCATTTCACCAGGGTGCCTAGATGCTTTAAAAAAAAAAAAAAAAAACAGAAGAGCAAAAGCTGTAAAAAATCCCTGCTCTGTGAACACTGGTAAGGGAGCTGCTGCTGCAGGTGACCTCAGAGGGAAACTGCATTTGCAAGGCTCTGCAGGGCATAGTGGACAGTCAGCAGGAACAGGGTCACCAGCCCAGGGTGAACTCCAGGACCTTTGCCACTGCTCTACTCAGGCTGCTCCTTCATTCAGCCTCTTTCCTTGTTTTCTGAAATTATTAATTAAGCCAAGGATATGAATACCTGATAGTAAGGATGGTTATCCTGATTTCAAATGGCTTCTAAGTAAAATAAATAATCCTTTGTCAGAACTTTTGCTGAGCCATGGGTTGCCTCTGTTTAGGGATCAGGTCGCTGGCCTGAAAAGACATGTCTAATTTAATTGAGCTGTCAAGTCCGACTTTAAATCATTTTTACGGGTTTCCTCAGTAGCACTGCCTTGGAAAGTGATGGTCACACCACCTCCCAGTACCATTACATTGCCTTTATTCTCTGTGGACAAAATGAAATCTACTGTGCTCTGAATTGCTGGCTGTTGTGCAATGCCTATGGCAGAGGGCAGAGGCTCGTGTTGTCTTCCAACAGCGATTTTGCAGGAAACCAAAGCACTCTGCATTACAATACATTATTTCCTGCAGGGAGGGACCCTGCAATACAGGAAAACATCAGCATTTTTCTGCAGTCATCGCTTGTACTCTGCACGGCCCTGCTCAGTTCTGCTCCCCTATTTACTGTATGCCCCAACAGGGTATTAAGCCCCTGTCCAACACACTCAGGGTCCTGCCATCCTTCTGATTGAATCCCAGATGCCGGCTGGCATCAAGTCAGTTCTCTTGGTATCTCTGTGACGTTTGAAAGGGGGAAGGAAGGGAAGAGGTGGGGAGGGTTGGGTCGGGGAGGAAGGGTGTTCTCATGGCAGAGGAGTTTGGGTGGTTTACGGGGATCTGGAGTCACTTCCTCAGTTCTTGGCTGTCCAAGGCTTTTCCACAAATACTGGCAAATGACTTAGTTTCTGTGTGTTTTGGTGTGCCATCTCTAAGGTGGAAAGTGCTATTCTCCATCTTCTTAGTTCTTGGGGCCAGAAGTGCTTCTTCCCATGATAGTTGCTATCCAAATAGAAAAGCTCTCCCGACTTCAGCCGGGGCTTCTAACCACTGTTGTAACCATCCTTGCTGCAACTTACTGTTTGTGAAAAGCATTATGACAGAATAGACTTTTTGCTTGAACAGACCTATTGCTATTACTCATAATACAGCATCTTAAAATCACAGCCGAGATCAGGACTTTCTTGTGCTCTGTGTGTGTGTGGACACATATAGTGCATATATGTTATCTTAGGCTGGTCTTACAGTAAAGAGAAGTTGAGGGCAACCTTGCTGCCCTAGTTAGTGATGGAAGAGACAAACTGCCAGGATTCAGGGTAATTCATCCATGACCACACAGGGAGACGGTGGCAGAGCTGGGAATTGCAGCCAAATTGCATGAGTCACCAGCCAGTTCTGCAGCTCTCAGACCACCCCTTGCTTCCTCAGAAGCACTACGTTTGAGGGCAGTAGTAAAGGACGTGGCTTTTTGATTGTTTCTCTGTTTTCCCTCTCCTCTTTTATGAAGCAGTTAATACTTTCTGTAAGTGAGTAGCGAGCACAAGTTGTTCATAACCTCCAGGGTAAGGAACTTTATAAATAAATATCAGGCTGTGGTGATTGGTCCTAATGTGGGCTATAAAGATAAGAGCTTGAAAGGTTGCACAAAGCCCATGTGGGCCATTCTCAGGCCAAATAAAGGACGCGTGTTCCCTATCCGGTGTTTGCATTCCTTGCTCCTTATTGCCACCAAGCAGGAATGGCCGTGGTGGCAATAAGGAGCCCCATCACAGTGTGGGACTCTGTGCCTGCCCTTCACCCCCACCCCCTTCACCTCCACTTCTAGCTACCCGAGCAGAAATATGGGAAAAATATTTTTTTGGAAAAAATAAATGAATAAATAAATAAATAACACAGCTCGCTGCCTTGGGGAAAGCAATTGGAAGGCTCAGACAGGGAGGACCACAGTACAGAGGTGGCTGCAGCATGTCTGTCCTTGAAAAACCTTGATCATTCTCTGTCACTGTGGAATGGATGATGAACATCATAAACGTGGCAGGCATGTATCCTATAAAGCACATCACCAAGCATGGCTTGCTCTGGTTTTTCCCTATCTTCTATGAACTTAGTTCATTCCAATGTGGTGGTTTGAGGGTGTATTTTGCTCTGAAAATCTGATTTTAGAAAATACTTTTGTTCTTTTTTTGAACTACCCATAAACCTTTGTGGCTGTTATTTGAATACATTTGTTTTTTATTACACATTTTCCAGTTACATGAAGCGGGGGAAAATAATGTTTCCGTAAAGCGTGACTCCTCATGTTTATTCTTTCACAATATTGAATTAAGCGCTGGTGGGCACCCACACTCCGTAATGTCCCATATTATAGCTTCTTTAGGTCAAAGGCGGAAAGGATTCCTCTCAATTTTGAAGGGTTTGAGGATTTGGAGATGCTGGAACCATTCCTAACAGAAAAGGTATCTGAGACAGAATGCCTTTTGCTGACTGTGTGAGATCAGATAGCAGCAAGTTGAGCAGGACCTTGTTTGAAAAGAGATTCCTTGGAAATTAATTAGCCTGCTTGGAAGGCTTCTGAAAACGAGAGTTATAGGGACCTGTCTGGCCGTGATAACAGCCTAAGCTTCATTGTTGAGCCAGCTCAGCTCCAGTTCACCATGCCGTATCTCTGTGGTGCACGAGAAGGTGAGTGTTTGCTTAGGGAAGTCATTAACATTCCAGCAAAGGGTTCCTTCAAGGTTCGGAGCCTGCCCGGCATGATAACACCAGGCAAGACACAGCTCCGTGAGTGGATTTGAGGAAGAAACGGCATGGCTTGAGTCAGCTCAGCAGAAAGTGACCTCAAGTGAATAAAAGAATGGTCCAGATGATAGAAAACTAGTGCTATTTATAAGGAGTGGATCCTCAGCTTATGTGAAGTGGCACAGGTCTAAAAACCTGCACTCAAAGTTTTGAGGGGATTGGAATGTCTGCAAGATTCAACCACTGTAAGACATACAAATGTGTTTTTGACTTGCTGGTATATCACTGAAATATAGAGGAATTCCCTTTTATTCTCCTGCCTTCTACCAGGGAAGCCACAGGACCATTTGCCAAGGCCCATCAGGTATGGAGATGCTGCCTGGCTTGAGCTACTTGCTGCTCTGTGGCACAGCAGAGAGTGGCTGGGCTTGTTGGAAAGATCCTCAAGATGTGGAAGCACAGACCAAGATGAAACCCAATTTGAAACAGAAACTTCAGCTCTAAAAGACTATTTTTTTAACATGTAAATAGCAGTTTGTTTGGTGCTACTCTGCACTAAGAGAGAATTGTTTAGCTCTGAAGTCCATTTAAGTTAGTGGAAAGTCTTCCCTTGACTTTGGATCAGTCTCCAATTAATTTTGCTCAGCCTCTGTACCAAACTGCCAGGAGCGAAAAAGCAGAGGTGAAAAATGCTTACTCAGGGATTTAAAACAAAGGCACTTTATCTCTTTTACAGCACTATTTATTTGTGTCCCAACAGGCAGGCTCCTCCTCTGCACTATGATAAACATGTGTCTTATAGGCATCCGTTGTTTGATTCGCTTACAGCAGGAACCGTTGATTAACAGCGTCTTGGGCTGAGGTCAGTGGTATTTTTGTTCTGTTATATGACTATATCCTGAGAACACTGGCACTGAACAAAAGACATAAACACTGTCTCGAGCGGAACAAGTAAGATCTATGGGGCTCCAGTCTCCATCTCCAGATATACGGTGCCATCGTTATTTCCAAGTTGACAAATCTCGTTTTAAAGGATTTGTACAGTTATGGGGCAGAGAAATGAAGTCTCAGATGGAGATCCTGCTTTCCAGGAAGGATAGCCTGGAAGTTGCCATATGAGCCTGAAGCATAGGCAGCAGGACCTGGGTCTCCCCAGGTGTCAGATGCTGATGTCTTGACCATCTCCTTGTCTCCCTCCATGTCTCAACCTAATGTTTTCATCTTTGCTTTGCTAATTAGCTGTCTGCAGAGGGAAGGGTGTTCCTCTCTCTGCTACATCACGTTGCAGTTTATAGAGCTTTTGGAGCTTGTTTTTACTGCCTTCCCACAATCTGAAATATCCTAAGCTTGTTAATTTTGGGGATTTTGCTAAATGGGTTACATTTCCTTTGCCTCACAGAGGACATGGAGGAGGATTAGGCAACAGTGATTTGTGATTTTGCTGGCATTTAGAGCCAGAGCATATTAGTTACGTTGTTGTTTAGTTGTTGGATCCTTTTTTTCAATAACCTGTCCTTGAAGGATGGAAATTCATTGCGCATCAATAAATAAATATGGATTAACTAGAGTACAGCCCTAAGACTACACACCCATTCACATTAACTGGAATGAAGAGGTGATAAGGAGGCCTTGTGGTGGGTGTCATTATAGCTAGGTCTTTGGTAAGACTTATTATACTGGTGGGGTTATGTGGAGGCCTCTGGTCTAGAGATAAAGAAACCAGAAACTCTCCCTTTCAGCAGCTTTTTCTTTTCTATATCAACAGATCAAAAATACGTTGGCATATCTTGTAGCAATCTGCAGTGAGATTGCATTAGCATCACTGAAATGTGAAGTATTTATACTGTCCATTGCACTGCCTTTTACATTGTAGCTAAATAATGCCTAGTTAGACCTATTTCTCATTTTTAAAATTAGGTGTGAATCAGTAAGAATCTTTAATTCCTCCCATAATACCTGCATGTTTGTTTTTCCCAGGAGTTGCATGCTGTTAGTCTGTCTGCCCAGGGCTTTTTGGTCAAAAGTTTCTCTATCAGAACAATTACATTGATAATTTTCCATTGTGCCTGCACAATTATGGTGAAATAAAGAGGGATTACAGCAGGAGCTTCCTTCCCTTATCGAGATAATTTTCATTGGCCTGCTGGTTATAGTCGCATTCACGTTTTCGGGGCTGTGGTGATTTAGTAGGATGGTGTGAATAATGGAATATTTGTGTGTTCACAGTGATGCAATACTCTATGTAAGGAAGATGCGTGTTCCCTGGAGGGCCATCACAAGCCCTTGAAAACAGCCAAAATGTGGGTGGTTATGACTCCTTGTTAATGCTGTGGTGGGCACGTCCTGCCCAATGCAGAAACCTCCTTGCAGGCTGCCCTGGGCACTTGCTGCCCAGCAGACCCAGGAGGGCAGGGGATCTGTCTGAGGGTCAGAAGGGTTTGAGACGCTGTGTGGCATCGGGGTGGACAGGAGAACACGGCCACCGCCTGCTCCGCAAGATGTGCTGGAAAGCGGAGCAGGCGCCAGGGGTGGCCGTGGGAAGGACTCCGCAGATAAGCATCTGGATCCTGCAATTGTTATCCCAAAAAGAGTAGCACGAGGAGAAAGGTGGGGAAGAATAAAAGATCATAAAAGACCGTCCCAGTCCTGCAACCCTCTCAGAACAATGAGGGCAAAGTGGGGCCGAGGCCGCTTTAATAAAGCGGCCAAGGAAAAATCCAAGCACTCGTTGCTGTTATATTTGTCCCTCAAGTGACAGCAAAATTCCAGCTCGACTCCCAGGGCTCTCACAGCTTTCCTTGCAGCTGAATTATATTGTTTTTCCCTTCCATCATATTTGTACAAAGCACAAACTTCCAGCTGCAACTTTTTCTTTCATTCTCTGAAATTTATCTTGGCATCTCCAGGAAGAATACCCTTGTGAAGACAGAAAGTGGGCTAGGTTCTTAATAACAGCTAACAGCTCTGTTAGAAATTCAGTAATAAAACTACCAAGTCACTGAGGTGTTTCTTGTACACTCATGATGTTGTTAAGCACAAACAGGGGAAGACACACGTGTGGCCAAGAAACTCTAATTAAGAGTTTCGCTAAAGTAACCAAAACAGAACAATTGTTATTATTGGCCCACAGTCTAAACCATCTAATTAATACAAAATAAATACCCTGGACAATGCTACATTTAGAAGTTGCTATACAAGAAAACCTCCCAGTACTCCCCTCTTCCTCAAGTACAAACCTATAGCACTAGCAAGGAAATATAGAAGTGTATTTTTGGTGAAGACAAAGAAAAAAACAACATAGATTTTTTTCAAAACCATAATGTCTTTCGGGAATCAGTTGGGACTTGGAAGAGTTAGGCCATCACAGGGGTATTTCTTTAGGTGCCGAGGGTCCTCTGAGCTACACAGGGGAAGACCAAGGCCACATTTTGGTTTCTTCTGTCCCTCCAAGACACCTGCGCTCCGTGGGCCGAATCCAAACCCAGCTGGAGGCAAGAGGAGACTTTCCGCTGATTTCATCTGCTAAATATCCTCTACCCCTGTTTTTGCAGGAAGGAAAGGCCTGACAGATTAAAGACTACATGCACAGAAGGATGTAAAACAAAACAAAACAAAAACATACCCTTAGCTGTCACAAAGTTGGATGAACCTGCACCTAAAAGCCATGTCTGAAGTTACCTTGGGATCTGCAAACAAGGTGGTGTCCTCTGCTCTTCTAGCTGTGACCAAAGCCCATGGTCTTTGAGTGCTCCAGCAAAAAGCATGGCACAAGCAGGACAGGCCAGTCCTTTACCCATCACTTTGTGGCATGGGAGGTGTAGGGATCGAGTCTTACCCCTCTCAATTAAAAAATTCATTCTTTTCCCCTACATAAGCCTACCAGTTATGCACGGCTTTTTTATACTGCACTTCTCAAATTGGCAGAACTTATACTGGCCTAAATAATAATTTATTTATTATTCTTTACTGCCTCTTGTAGTTTGTCTTTTCACACATAAGCACCAATAACCACCCACCTGCTGCCAGGATCAGGTAATTCTGCAGCTGGTAACAGTCCTTCTCACCCAGGTGGGATAGTCAGTACTGGAGCATCATTGAAACCACATGCACATTCCGCTCTACACAGTGATAAATTTAATCTGCTGAAATTATAGGCCTTCTATGATAGGATTTGTACGTCTATTGAGAAAGAAAGGTTTTATGCATGATAGTATTTCTTTACTCATTCTCTGCAAATTCTTTCCCATTTTGGCTCATCAAAACGGATTTCTATAGTGCTAAAAATGCACGGCCCAGCTGTCTTACACAAAAGCCACAAATCACTAGACATGGTAATGTTACACTCTGGAAGTAGTTATTTTTCATTGCAGTTGTTTTTCAGAGCAGGACTGTAGGAAATCAGGGCTGCTCTTCATCTACGTTTGGCATTCTGGGTGCGCAGGGAGAGGGAATTGACTCCTGGCCTTCGTGTCTCTTGCTTGGTTTGCCCATTCAAAGGTTGATTTTGTGGCTTAGGTCAAATGTGCTTGTCAGTACGTCCAGCAGCTTGGATTAAATCATCCTGTCTGCACGTTCTCTGTGAAACTGCTGCCCATAGGAGCATGATCCCGACGTGTCTCAGTGTGGCTGGACATGCACATGGCCAAAAGGACCTGTATTGTCCTGAGGGCTGGAATTCCAATGCCCTTTTGCAAGCTTTGGAAGCAAGGCAGTAGATTCAGGTACTTCTTTTCCCATGCAGCATTTCTAGAGCATGGAGCAATAACTGAAACTCTCATTTTAACTGTTCACCTAGGTTAAATCTTCCACTTTTCCCCTGGAACTTTTGGCTGCTACATTTACAAGCCAGGCTAGTGAGGGTATGAAATGGGCTTGAGAGATGGTTGTGCTGGTAGCCATTCAGTCTCTGCATGAAATCACTGCAGCTCTCCGTGCAGTGCAGAAGTACATTTGCATGCGCAAAGCAGAGGACCTGGAACCAAAATGGCCAATAAATAACAGCCTTAAACTAAATCTCAGACACAATCTGTTTGTACATGTGTCTTGGGAAGTTCAAGTGTTCAAGGCTTGGACATGCTCCCGCATAAGTCAGGCTGAAAATTTCACTCAGTTTCATCATAGAGCAAGAACAACATGTGCCTGAACTCAAACCTATCTTTAAAAAGGCATTCAGGCTCCATTAAATGTTTTCAAGCTCGAGAACCCAGCATATCCTCTGACAGTCTGATCCTGGGGTTGAATTGTGGCAATTGCAATAAGCAGGAGGAAAGAAATGTGTATTTTATTCATACGTGATGAACCTGAGGTGGAGTATATCACTCCCAGCATCTGTCTCTAGCTGTTCCAGCTGCAGTGTTGTATTGCAAATACCAGCACACATCGCATTGGGGATACTCAGAGCCGCACAACAGCCTGGCTTCTACCCAGGGCTTTTGTTGCTGGCACAAAGAAAACTCCTCTTTTGCTGTTTAAATACAGTAGAAGGGGAGAAAAATGGAATAGAAGTAATTTTGCTATTCTGAGGGCATAACTGTTTGGGGATTACAGACAGTCCTTTGCATCTAAATCCTACATCAAGGTGAGATCTTCAAAGGCTACGTATGGGGCTGCATGGGGTCCAGCTCCAAAGGTGCATAGCAGTGAATTCACAGTTTCTCGGTGTTTTTCTGCTTCTCTTTACACATTTGAGGCATTTCAACCCTCTCAGACTGCTCGTTGGGTTGCATCTGCCATGTGCATTCCACATCCCCTACGAACGCTTCCGTATTTCGGCTTTCCGTCTCCTGGATCTCAGTCACCAGACCAAGACATTCTGGGAGAAGGGATTTTCTTTGTCTAAGTTGTCTCACCTGAGACTTATAAACACTGGATAAAAAAAAAAATTACTCAGGCAAAATATCTTGGGGTAAAAGCTCAGTAAACATTGGATGGTTTATTTTCACTATGAGGTAACTTACCAACATGAGGTTTGTGAGATCATACGAATCCTGTAGTTTGGCTTCATATCTTGATGGCAATAAGGGAAAAGCAAATAGGGAATGTATTTTTTTTTTCCCCAGCCATATCACGTCCCCTTTTCAGTCTAATTTTGGGATGGCTGGTCTGCCCCTGCCCCCAAGCAGCAGAAGGGAGCTGAAAGAAATGCATCTTTTTCATAGCACAAACTTTTACTTTGGAGAAATTTTATTTTTCATGCTCAGAAGTGGTGTCAAACAAAACTGGAATAGGTCAAGTAGATAACTGTGTAGGCAATAGATATAGTAAAGTGAAGGTAATCACTTAGGCTATTGGTAAGCCACAGGACTTTGTTATGATTTGTTGTCCTGAAAGAATGTCAAATTGACTGATAACACAGTTATTTGTATCTGTCTGGCTTTTATCCTAATTCATCAGCCTTGACCAAAATCAGATAGAGTATGTAGCATCCTTAGGATGTATAAATGTATAAATCATTCTATACTTTTTTATGACCATAAGGTTGGAAGAAAGAAAGTAATGTTAAGTTTCACTGTTTCCAATATAAGTTGCAAGTCATTCATAGAAATCTCATACAAGCGGTGTATATAACTTTAGCTGTATAATCAGACTAAAAGCTCTTAGTATTTAAGAGAGAATAAACCCAAGTGTTGCTGTGGTGGATGGTGTGAGATAACTCTCTGTCTTCCTAACCTTACAGCTTCATTTAAGGCTATGCTTTGTCCTAACCCCATGAACAATTTTCATGGAAACCAGCAATAGAAAACCCTTGCTAAGCATTTATCTGCCCAGGGCAACCAATCAGACTAAGAAAAAAGCTACACTTAAAAATATCTAGTTTCTGGAGAGGTTGCACTTGGAGGACTATGTTTTCATCCTCGATTGCTGCTTTTTTTTCCTCTTTTTGACTGCTTGTGCTGGGCTGAGTGACTCCTTCCCCCTTTGCATCTGTGGCATTCTGCATAGACCTGGCACTTTTTCAGCCATCCTGGATGTTTGGTTTGTGAAATCCTCTTCATACCTCAGGACTGAGCTGGCAGTGCATGAAGCAATGAAGCCCATGAGCAATCTCAGCGACTCTCAGCTTCGCTTGTCGAATGGGAGACTGCAAAAAGTATCAGTTGTGCAACCCCATGAAAATATGTTCTCTGGGATGAACTGGTAGCTGCTGAAACCACATTGGGAAACACTGAGTGCTGCAATGGAAATGAACATGCTGTGGTCATGCTCTTAGGCTGCCCTGGCATGGTGAAGCAATCTTCCTCCCAAGCTAAGCACCTACCCATCCTTCAAACACTAACTAAGAGGAAGGGGCCCGGGGTGACAAAAGGAAAGGTTTTCTTTTCAAGGTGAAAGCAACACTGGCAGAGTTTCCCCAAATCACCCACCCAGGCTCTCCTTTCTGACTGTGCTTTGTCAGCTGTGCTTAGGAGACATGAAGATAGCAAGCAGTTGCTTGAAAATGCAGTAGGAATGGGTGCTCAGACCACACTTTTGCATTATTTTGCATGCAGCTGGGGTCTGCAGATGGTCCCCTCCCCACGTATCTGCAGCCCCCACAGGCAGTCAGGTCTGCAAGTCCACGTGGTTTTATTGCAGTCATTGTGCAGCTCCAGCTTGCAGCATCCTCCCCTCAGCCTGTACAAAGCAATTCCATCACCAGAGGAGCCGAGCTGCTGTAACGAAATCGGAGCCTCTGCTTTGGAGGCCAGAGGACAACTATGTATTTTTGTGTTGAGGCCTGACGCAGTGAAGTATGTGTAGGAAGGGCTGGACAGGGCTGATAGGAGATGAAATAGGCTCACGTCAAGGGTGGATGCGTGTTCCACAAGGCAGCAACGAGGAGAAGCAACGACGCTCGATCTATAGCATTGATATAGTATCATTTATTAGATATGTTCGCCCCCAAGGAGACCCTCTTGGAGTTGACACCCTTGTACACAAGGGCTGCAGCAGGGGAAGGGAGCTGGAAAAGCCCTCACATAAGGACATGGCCCATGGTGAGACCAAAAAATCAGGAAACACACCAGAAAACTTCAGGGAAATACTGAATTTATCTGTCCCTCTCGTGGATGCCTTTGCATGTGGCATGAGCCCTCATTGCGGGGTGGGGAAGCCACCAAGGATGTCCGTATCCCCTGTCACCAGCCAGCGACAGAGACTCTCATTGCTGTTTCAGAAGTGATGGTGACATTGTGCGACTAAGATGAGAGAGGACAAACGCTGTGATGAAGAGGAACCGGGTAACTGCTGTTGGACTTGATGAACATTAATTCCAAGCATAAAAAATGGAGAAGAAGCATAGAGATGAAAGTGAGCAACAGATTATTCAAACCAGTGCCTCAAACAGCATGTGGTTTGGATCAGTGCATGATCTGAGCTGTGGTAGCACATCCCCAGCTGCAAGGAGGACCATTGCAGGAGGCTGGACATAGGCAGTACTGAGAGCTCTGCCTGACCCCCAATCAACGTCCCAAGTGGCACAGGTAAAAGCTGATCCACTGCACTCTCCTTTGCTGGTTTCTGTCTCAGTTTTGCTGGCATTTTGTTTACTTTCTGTACCTCTTCTTCCCTCTCTGCATGTCTTATGCCCTTGGAGGGCTCTTCTGCACGCTCTCATTTTCTAGGTTTAATTGAATTAAAAGACCCTCACAGTGATGTCAAAAGCAGTGGCCGTTCTGGCAGCATTTCCAGACTGAAGATGATGAGAGTCACTCGCTCCATTTTACCTTGTGCTTGCAGAATCTCAATATTTGCGCTGCCTTCTGTCCCTTCTTTATCACAAGCTGCTGCCTTCAAAGATCATGCTAGAAAAATGAAGTTATTTTTGGGTACGTGTGAAAATTGCCTTACGCTGGCAGACTGGATGGAAAAAAACACGAAATTAGGACATGCTCCAGTATTCCTTAAGATTATCACCATCACAAATATCTCTCAGAGAAATGTCAGAGGAAGTGCATCAGCCTCTATTACGGCCTGGAGAAGCGGGGCTATTTGTCACCATCTTTTCCCCTTGGCTTGCTGTTTTTGGTGCACAGTCTCCGGATCAGCAGGAGCAGTGGTCGAAGGAGCTATCTCAAAGCATAACGGTGGGTTTCAATTGCTGAAGCCAGCAGCCTGCTTGGAGCTTCGTTTCAGGTTGCATTCTGCCTGGCTGAAGCCTCGGTGAGGGAGGGATCGTGGCCTGGAGATCAGGGATTGCTGCATCCATCACCACTACATGCATTCCCGATGATTCCCTATGACTTTCTGCCCCAGCTTTGCTCCTTCCCCTATCACAAGTCTCTGAACTCCTCACCCTTGCAGCAGGTAGACTCATATTTTGCCTTAACTGCTGGAGTTCCTTGCATTTTCTGCGCTTTGGTTTCTCCTCTGCAACAGTACTGTCAAGTATGGGGCAGACGTGAAAATATAGTAAAAGATGTTTGAAGTTTGGATACCACAGCCAGCAGTCACATTACCATAACAGTCAGAAAAGCAAAGCACGAGGGTTGTGCTGCCTCCCATTAGATCCATGAAATTGTGGCACACACAGTTCCCCAAAGAAGCAGCAGTTGCACATCTTGTGGTCTTGTAAAGAGGATGTGAAGTGCAAAATGGCCTTTTGGTGTCTTCAGATCATAGAAGGAAATAGCCAGAAATTTTCCAGCTTTGCATTTTAGATCTTAGGCTCTTGCTGGCCCCAGTGTTCAAAATTCCATGTTTGGCTGGGGTAATCTTCCTATACCATTACAAAACTTAGAGAAGCTTAACAAAACCGTCGTACATAGCTGTCATGCTCCAAGGACTTACAAACCTAAAGTTCCTGTATGAAGATGAGCTAATGAGTAGCAAACAAGGAGCAGCTCAACTGGGACAGAAATAGCAGCTGCCAAAGAGATGCCCGAGTGGTGCTTTTGCAAGAAGAGTGGATATTGTGCACCTGATGTTACACCTACTAGCAAATCACCAATGTTTTAAGCATTTATTCACTTCCTAGACAGTTAAGAGGTCTCAGAGATCACCTTCCTGGCAAGGCCTGTGAGGAGGCTTCCCTCCCACTCGTGAATCTCATAGGTAGTGTTTTCCTTCAATTGCTTGGTCCTGAAAAACCTCCAAGGGTCATAGGGAATGCTTGAGGTGCAAGTGAAGAGCAGATAGCAGCATTTTTATGGCTGCTTATCCAAACTGGAGAAGGTCAGACAAACAGTTATCCAAAGCCCTGCCGCAGCCTTCGCCAGCTTTGGAGGAGATGGGATCTTTCTTGGAAGCGGGAGTTTGTTTAGTAGCACAAATTAGCTGTGCAGATACAAAACTGACATTATAACTGGGAGGTTTCCTGGATCTGCTCTTATACACTAATAAATCACCCTGACACAGCTCAGGCCTCAGCTCTGCATCACCACGTGGCAGTATTTCCTAACCGTGGGACATCTGTAGGGCGTTAGCAGATTATCAAACTCTGCTAGTGATCATTTTGGTTTAATTGCTTCACTGCTTTCCTTGAGCTAATGCACATCTCCAAACAAGTGCAAAGCCACGGCCTTAGTGAGAGGCTTCCTTCTTGACTTGGAAGTTAGCTCTTTAGGTCAGTGCACCTCTTCTGTGCTCTTGGGGAACTGACACCATTTCAAACTGCAGATGGACCGTAGTGATGTGATCATCTGCAAAAGCCCTTCTCCAGAAATGTCTTGGTACTCGTCTCCATCACACGTGGGAGCTGAAATGAAGGTCTGACCATTTTAACAGCAATATGGTCGTGGAAACCCCACCCACAACCAGCTCAGTGTGCAGCCCTGCCAAAACAAACCAGCTGCCTTCACACCACTGCCATTAGATGCTGAGGAAAAGGGAATTCCCAGGCTCATGTTTGGAAATGTTATTTTTATGTTCCTGCCAGAACAGCACCTCCCCTGCCCGCTCGCAGTGTCCTGACACTCAAAGGGGCGCGTGTTAAGACAAGTCCTCCCAGGAGGGCCCTGCTCTTTGCACTGACATCCCCTCTGTCATCTCCTGCAGCTGAGGTTAAGTCACAACCCTGGCTAAAAGCAGCTTCTCTGGGGACGGGATGCAACAGCAGAGAGCCCTTCCCTGCTATACAATGGGGCAAAGGGGCTGTTTTTAGCAGAAGGGGGGTTTTGTCCTGGGAGAAGGGTGACTTTCCGGGTCACCCTGTGGCAGGAGCTGTCCTGCTGCCCCTGCTCTGCAGAAGCCTCTTCATGTCTGTGGCTGGGCTGAGGGGTGAAAGCCACAGAAGAGGCTTGAAATGCCAGGACTTTATCAAGCTCAAATGGTAGATGAGTCTAAATAAAATAATATTTTTCTTTCTTTCTCTCTCTTTTTCTTTCTCTTTTTCTGTGCAAGTCATTAACAAAATTGTTTAGCATGTTTTCGCTATACGTTTTTCAGCTGTGGTCAGGGTTGCATTCACTAAATGCTATGCGAACATAAAAGGCTGTTCTGTTGGTAACTGGAGTTTGAAATCCTTGCTAGCAGAGAATATAGGAACTATGAACTCCATAGGGATTCCCAAAGGCTGCCAGGGCAGGATGGAGTCCAACTGTGGCAGCTGCTGGATGAGCTGGGAATTTTGGACAGCCCTCTGATGAGATGCAGTAACTGTATGGGTGAGCACACCTAGGTGAGAGGATGGGGACAAGGACTCCATTGCTTGCAATAACATAAGTATGTGAGACTGTGACCCTGCTACAGAGATGCTATAATACATAAAGCGAGCAAGAACATCACACAATAATTAAAAAACAGAACTTTCGCAGGTGAGCAACTAAGCTTCAGGATAATTTTAAGAGTTGGTGACTATTTTCTTATTTCTACTGGGATTCTGTTAGGTAATCTTGTAAATTGTTTTGTTTTCAAAAGTTTTTATACCTATGTGTTTTTAAGGTAGTAGGTAATAAACTGTAATATTAGAAGGCAGAGCTAGAGGAATAACTAATTGCTTGGTTCAGTACATGCAAGTCCATAGAGGAAGTTTACAGCAAGGTGTGGAGATCTTCCAAGTCCCAGCCTCTTGTTTTTC
Source organism: Tinamus guttatus (assembly GCF_059628265.1). Classification (NCBI taxonomy): domain Eukaryota; kingdom Metazoa; phylum Chordata; class Aves; order Tinamiformes; family Tinamidae; genus Tinamus; species Tinamus guttatus. The sequence goes on from NW_028288574.1 coordinate 428,494, forward strand.
TTTCCTCTTTGCTTTTTTCAGCAAAAAAAAAAAACTAAGTGACTTTTTTTCAGCCCCAGTTAGAAAGTTCAGATGAGGTTAGCAAAGTGTGCCAAATCATTTTCCTCTGATCTGTTCCCACCATCTGTTGAGTTAAACGCATGGCTATAAGATGTCATGGTGCAGGTGCTAAATCTTGTCCTTAAAAAAGATATGGTTATGGTTATTTTGTACTTTGTGCAAAAGAAAAGATTGGATGTTTCTTCCTACACTGTAACATTTTCCAGAGGGAAAAAAACTCCCAGCTTCATTCCCATAATTCACGGCATCGTGCAAAATGACTGGTGTTACACATCTTCTTGCACCTTGTCCTGGTGCTGGCAATAATGGGTATATAAGTACCTGAAAAAGACAGAGAAAGTGCAGTCTAAAAGTTGATGGTTACTAACGTGAGATTTCTTGGTTTATAAATGGATGTTTGCTTATATCTTAGTTCCAGGTGTGTGTCTTGAATTCCCAACCTCTTGATCTGAAGAGAAAAGTGATATTTGCAGAGCCACATTCATAAAGACTCGATCATAAACTTTTCCCTAACCTCTGCCCATGAGTGCTGAATTCCCAAGGGAGGTTTTAAATAACATGCTTCACAGCTGGAGCATCTCTTGGCCGAGACATTGTGTATCTCTATAAAACCTTCAGTGGAATAAAGAAGAGGACTTATGTGTTAAGCTCTCGTGTCTCTGCTCCCAAAACATTTCTCCTCTGATCTTCTCTTCTCTCAGGTGGAGAGAAACAGCATGTGCCAACATGCAAGAACAAGGCAGTACAAGGAGAAGTTGCTTTAACAGGAATCTGGTTAGTAACTGCTGGTTATAAACAGTTAATGCCTAAGAGGCAGCCTACCCGCTGGGGCTATGATTGAATGTAGAAAGAATCTGTGAGGAAAGATGTTTCTTGGCATCATTATTTGTTCAGGGCAATTACTTATTTACATCTTTTCATGGGGTTTCACTAAGGAGCACCTCCTAATTAAAGTTTCTGCCTAACAAGTGGCTGCTTTCCCGTCTTTGAAATGCCAGCTTGCATCGTGCAAATAATAATAGGATGCACATGACGGGTTCTAATTGAATGAAATAGAGGAAATTATAACCATTTATTTGTCTTATTTGTTTAATCTCGCTGAAAAGCTGAGGAAGCAGAGAGGAGACAGATACTGGGACAATGAGAAACAGGAAGATGCAGCTTACTACAGCCTAGAAAATGTTTGCTTTATCTGTGCATTCAAAGACTAGCAGATTTGATACACGGAGCACCATTTGGCCTGAGCAAGAATCGCTACTGGAGTTTACTTTAGCCTGGCTTCCCAGAACTAAAGACATTCTTTACTGCCATCTACAGACACGATGCTTGCAAAAACCAAAGACAATGAAAATAAGAATGCATAAAGTTGAGATTTGCTGGTGGTTATCTTTCCAAGGCATCATTTTTTGTTGCGTGTAATTTTCCTCAATTTTAGTAGCCTGGACAGAACTTTTCTACATCAGATGTCTACCTCAGGTAAGTATTTTTTGAGTATTTCAGGCAAATGAGTCAAATTATTTTCTAAAACAAGATCAGGGAAAAATTATACATTAGGAACTGTTGAGAAAATCTTGCACTACAAAGCTGTGGCAGAGAGGCTAGAATCTAGCAAGGATTTGCTTTCTGCCTCCCTTGGCCAAGCTGTGATCTCCTGAAAAACTTAATCCTCTCAGTTGCAATTTGATGACCAAGGAGCAACAGAATGAAAGCTTTGCCCAGGGCTACATGTTTGAGTGCGTTGACTTGGCTCCTCTGGCCACAAGAATAGTGATGATAGCAGGGAATGGGGGTGAAAACTTGGTCTCTCCTCTCTCTCTTCTTCTCTGGTCTTTCATCTTGTCAACTACCTAGGAGAACAGGAGGAAAGAGGCATCATGGTGGGATGCAGAAGGGAATAGGAGGAAGAAGCCAGTGAAACAGAGCAGGTAACAAAGGCAATGGAGACAAGCATGGCCATTGAGATACAGCATTGAAAGGAGACATGGACTGGCACAGCAAAGCCATCCAGAGCCACCATGTACCAGAGGGACTGGAGCAAGGAGAAGCTTGAACAGCTATTGATGGATGGGGCAGGTGAGATGGGAGGGCAGAGAGCTCTGCAATTGCACAGACACAGTGTTCCCAAGGGTTTTGCTAGATTTTTCTCTGAGGTTTTACGGACATAACCTATTTTCTTTTTCTAGCGGATGGATTTTTCAAGCCTTCACATGTCTCTGGAGGTAAGTCTTAAAAAAGCGGAACTATCAAGAACTGCCACATGAAAATTATGAAAGATTAAATATTGAAATGATAAATATTAAGGGGAAAACTATTCCCTTAGCCACCTCAGCAAGACAAAACAGCTCTGTATCTCTAGTATACTTCCCCTTCCAGTCTCCACCTCTAGTCATGCTGGAAATCTGCGGTTGACCCAGGATTTTATGCAGAGCTATATGATTCCAGTCAGTTGTTTCTTTCTCTGTTCTGTTTTCTCTTTATCTTATAGATGATGAACATACAGGAAAACATTTCTTTCCCTGAAGTTGCCATCCGTTCTTACAGTTTTTCCTGACTCCACAGTCACAATCAGATATGATCCTAGATCACAACAAGAAAACCTGATCTGAAAGCAGGACTAAAAATTTCCTGAGATCTTCATGAGCAGAATTGGGAACCGAGGGGATTTCTGCCAAACCATTTTTGAAGTTGCATAGCAGAAATAGAGTTGCATAGCAGTCATGCATGCCAGTAAGATGTATTTACCCATCTCAGTGATTTGAAAAGCAAGGACTGGCTTTGCTAAATGGCCAGTGCAGCAGGGACAGCCCTTTGCAGCAGGCTGTGCTTTGCTCATGGCTGAGGGTTTGTGGGGAGGCCACGTTTTAGGGACACAATCTCTGGATGAGAAAGAGGAAACCCGGATTGTTCAGGACAGCCGATGTGTCCCTGATTAGAGAAGTGTCCCTGATTAGAGAAGTGTCCCTGATTAGAGAAGTGCTCCGGAGGCCCATGCGAAGCAGGGGAGAACGAAGGCCTTGGGGAACGTGGGGACCTGCAGGAAATGGCAGCGGGGCTGGCACCCGCCAGGCCCCGCCACCCTTCCTCCCGTCCCCACGGTGCCATTGTTCGTGTCCCCGCTGCCATTGTTCTTGTCCCCGTGCCCATTGTTCTTGTCCCCGCGCTGCCATTGTTCTCCTCCCGCATCACTGGGGTCTCCTGGGCCCTGGTGCCAGAGCGAAGCTGGCTGAGAAAACAGCGGCGGCCTTTGAAGAGGAAAACCCGGAGGCAGAGCTGCCATTTCCTCTGTAAGGAGCCTTTTCCCTCGCTGAAGCAAACAGGCCAGTTATTTCCTCTGCTCCCTAAAAACGGTCCCTGCCACTAGTGATCTGAGAGACCCGCTGCAGAGTGACACGGAATGGCAAAATACCAGAAAAGAGGCTTTTTTTTCTTCTTCACTCAGAGCACCGTGGCTGTAGATTTGGTGCTCACAGTGTGTTCACCAAAGCTGGGGGGCTGCAGCATTTCTCTGTGCTGTTACCCAGAATTTTGGGAGATGATGCATTATAGATTGCTATAAAACTGCTCTCAGGTGCTTTTGGTTTCTCTTATTTTCCCATGTGTAATGAATTATTCCACACTGAACTACGCTGTATCTCTTTATGGGAACCCCGTAGCAGTCCGACTGGACCACACTATGTTTGGAGCTGAGACATTGCACTTTATTGGAACAGAAAATCGCTACATGGCAGTGGTGAGTTGGAAAAGGTCATATTAATGGTCTTAATTATTAATCTTCAACAAGTAAAACGTCTTCTGAGGCATCAGCATTAGTCAGCACCGGGGTGGGTGGAGAAGAGGAAACCTGGCAACTGAGCACACAAGTGGGATTCATATCACCTCGCTTGTCTTTCAGCAGGGTATAAATCATCCAGGATCTGTCTCTGAAATGACATAACTCCGTGAAATGTGTTATTGCAAGCGGTGACAGCCCGTAATTGCTTTAGATACGTGGAAAACTCTTGTGATGCTGAAGCATTTTTGCAGCGCACTCACACGTCCAGGAAGGTGACTAAGCTACCCAGGCAGGCAGGGTTTTGAAATGAACAGTGCTGAATCTTTTTCCTCCGCTGTGCTGTGAAGATGCAGGAGGCTGAGAGCTTTTGGGATGGTGCCAGGAAAAAAGGGGGTTTGTGCAAGCACAGGACCAATTCTTCCTGAAATTTGCTGTTGTCTAGAGCAGTGACTTTTGTGAAGCTGTGCTGGTAACTCATGGGTGTTGCTGAAAGACTTGCCTGGCTTGGCCTGTTACATGTTGTGTCCCCAGTTTAGCCCCTCCTAGATGCTCTGGAGTTTGGCTTTGATTAAAATCCTGGGCTGAATCTGGGCTCTTTGTTGTTCTTTTTGGGTAAAAGCTACCAGGTATCATTTCTGGGGCGGCGGATTCTGCAGTCCAGTTCTCTCTGAGATAGAACCAAATGGGACCTTCCCACTTGCCATCTTGGACAATTGGATCCAAACCATTTTGACTGTCCTTATTCTGAGTCACCGACTGTCACAGGGCTAACCTGGAGTGTCCTTCCCCTTTTTGCAGGCAGCCAGTTGAGGTGCTGAATGTGAGCAACTCTTCCAAAGTGATTCACATCTTTTTGGCAGAGCAGGGAGCCAGGGAACTAATTTGGGCCTCCAAGGTGTTAAGACTCCATTGGACTCCAAAATCCTTTCTTGGAAACTCCTTCTGTGTTAACCCCACTGGTTTTGGTGCTGATAAGCAGCAATGAAGCACGCTGAGATGACCAGCCAGTACTTCAGGAGCTCCTGGCCCTGCTTGGCATTTTAGGTATAACCCTGTAACTCCAGCTCACGTCCCAGGAATTCAATCTGATCCGAATTCTCTGCAGGAGTGGCACATCTTTCAAATAAATAACAATAATGCTGTGTGCGTGGGACAGGGCAGCCATTCAGGAACATTTCTTCGGGACGTTTCATCAGGCTGCAAGATAAGCAGAGCTTTGCAAATCTTTTTCAACTCCTTTGTGCACGTGCATTTGGGATGCTTTGGTACATCCATAATTAGTATCGTTACACTCGCAGTAGAGACCTTACATAGCTGAAGTGCTTTTCAAATGTCACCTAATTCATCTTCATTATGTTTCAGTGTTACAGGTGAAAATTTTCCTCCTCTACATAAAAACACATTGTTTCCAAGACCTAGAGAAGCACCTGCAACAACAATATCTTGGTACCAAGAGAGGCCAGTTGTTTATAGGGTGACAGCATCATCTAGCAAATCTCCATTCCCACATTTGTTTGCTCGTGAAATTGCAGGTAGACAGGGACAGGTCTCCAACTGATAGAAAATGTCACATCCCCATGCATTTCTCTGAAGCTCGGAGGGCTGGTCTCACAATTTTTGATCAATGAAAGCAGAAGGACAAGGTTTCACCCACCTTTTTCCAGCCTTTAAGACATTGGTGGGGCCTGATCTCTCTGCCAGTGTGATTATCTTCCAGAAAAAGAAAGTTTTGATGTAAATACATATCTTTTGTCAGGCCTGTGTTGTTCTGTAAGGCTGCATAAAGTACATTTTATCTCTCCAGTGGTTTCATTGTAGCTTCTACAGAACTGGTAAATCAAGCTGATTTATATAAATTCTTAATGTAATTTTTATAGCTTCCAAACAATGAGATAATTACATTCTCCAGGACTGCATGGCAATTAAAAGCAATTTTTTAAAACAACACAATTCCTTGCAAAGCCTACCATTAGTGTCAAAATAGTTTATTGCTTATGTGGCTAGAACATTAAGTCAGAGATTAGTGCTAGAAAAACAGCCAAAGTTTAATAATATTTAATCAGAATCATCTGTGCTTCCCCTATGCTGCATGAGCCCTTGCAGGGAGCTTGGTCCCAGTGGGGCAGAGTCCATCTGTTTCCATTCACGTGTAGAGGGGATCTATGGAATGAGCCCTATGGAGTGAGGCCTGTGGAGCAGCGCTGGGGATCTGGCCTGGAGCAGGAGCATGAAGGAGATGGAGGTGCAGAAGTTCCCAATTTGTTTCTTTGGTCATTTTTTTTTTCCTAGCTCTGTGTTTCAACATGCACCGAAAAGCAATTTCTTACCTTTTGAGACCATGCAGCCCAGATTCACACGAGTAGCTTTAGCACTTCACTGTTCTTAAACAGAGCGTGGTCATCCTGGTTCCTTCCATGGAAAGGAAAGCACCAGTCTCACCAGAGAGCAATTTAAACCACTTAGATCCTTTTCTCTAGAACTGCAGCTCTTAGGGTATAAATTAAATTGAGCAAAAACCATGTCAACAGCCACAGTTTTTCTTGTGTTGCCAAAACAAGGGGCCCTATGTGAACCCAGTTGACACAAAAGTGGCAAAGCTGGAGAAGCAAATTGTTGAGTACAGATGGGGGTGGACAAAAGTTCCACAGGAACTTAAGGAAAACTTTTTTAACAGTGAGGGTGCCAGAGCACTGGAACAGGCTGCCCAGAGAGGTTGTGGAGTCTCCTTCTCTGGAGATCTTCCAAACCCACTTGGACGCAGTCCTGTGCCACGTGCTCTAGGTGACCCTGCGTGTGCAGGGGGTTGGACTAGATGACTCTAGAGGTCCCTTCCAACCTTCAGCATTCTGTGATTCTATGATTCTATGACAAGGGGACCCAAGGAGTTGGGTGCAGCTGAGCTGGGGAGCAGCGTTGGCCAACCCCGGTCACGGCCGCGCTCCAGCCGGGCTAGCTGGGCCGTTTTCAGGGGCACAGAGCTGGGATCTGCAGCCCATCACCGTTTCTGAGCCTTTTTTCAGCTGTGTGAGCCCGTGTGAAGAGGGTTAGTTGACGGAGGCAGTAGGAGACAAGCGGATGGCCTCGATCTAAAACGATGGATGAGAAGGATGGTCCTTGCTTTATTTCATAACTTCTAGCAGGGAGCTTTGATTTTTATGATTTTATGAGAGCAATAAAACAGAAATGAAACAAACCACAATTGCAAAGAGCCACAAGGCCAAGGCTATTTTCCACCACCACTTGTATTGAAGACAGGCTTTCCACACCGTGGTGTCTGCGGTGCTGTGGTTATCTCTCCTGTGCGTACAGGGAGCGTGTTCTCCCCCTGCCTCTTTGCTGCCGTCTTGAAGATGCTGTGCTGGGCTGTATGTGCTCAGAAATGATGCTCTGTGCCTATATTTTAGGATGAAGTGCCTGTTCTCAGAGTTATTTTCCAGAGATGAGAGTATCCTGCAACCAATGATAGACCTGAGAGCTCGTGTGCAGCCACGTTTCCCCAAGCAGGAGGTGTTCCTAGGGAAGCACCATTGCAAGACCATGCAGTTGGGATGCTTGTTCTTACCACGATCACAGAATAGTTTCTCAGAAGCCATAAACCCGCACAAAACAAAGCACAGCTGTAGCAGAAGTCCTTTGAGATGTGTTAGTATATCATGTTTCCTAGCCACAAACAGAGAAAAAGCCTTAGACTCTGTGCTGGATTTTGTTTAACTGAATTATTTGAATTCTTGCTACTCATCAATAATCCATTTCCTGTACAAAATCAATGTTATTTTTTTTTAATTAATTAGAAAGTGTTGGCATGTGTACAGGAATTGAGGCAAAAACCTATGTAGATGTAACCTAGTATTGCTCCACTTAGCCTTAAGCCTTAAGCCTTTAATAAAAAATCCATGGCCAGAACAAAAATCACCAGTTCTACAGAAAAAGGTGTTTAGCTTGTTATTAGCCTAGTCACTATAGTGGAATACACAGTATAATTTTAAAATGGCAATTAGGGAAAATATTTTTTCTAAAGTTCAGATAGTTGTCTGAAAATATTTCTATACATTTATTTTCCATCTCTGAAGATAGAGGTGGTCATCAGTCCGTAGGCTTCAGTTAGGCTTACACTTGGTTCTGCTCCCTGCATTGAGAATTATCTTCGAGTTTTAGAACTAAGTAATGATTTGAAGTAAGCACAAAGCTGGCAAATCATTATAATCATCATGAGGAGCCTTACAGCCTTTCTCCTCCTTTTTTTCAGCTAGACTTCATAGCCCCAGCCTTAGACATGGATTTTCCATATTTTCCATGCACTGCCAATATATTTTCCTACTTTCCACTACCCCTTCCATATAATCCCTTTCCACTTTTCTTCCTTACTCTGAAAATCCAATTCTTTTTTTCTCTTTTCTCATTTTCCCCTTCTGTATGGAAGACCCCAAATGCTCTTACAGTGTCCTTCATGCACCCTGCTCCTAATAGACACCAATCACAGATTTGGCTCGTAGGTTTGTGTGCACAAGTACTCCAGAAAATCCAGAGCATCTGCTTCATTGGGGTATCTCATGCCGGGCTCCCAGACTTGAAATCTCAACACACAAATGTTTCAGAAATCATTGACATCCTTGACATCCAACCCAGTTCAACACGGTGGGCCGTATCCTCATCCTGAAGGACTGCCAGGTTATACCAGTCTCTAGGTTATCTGCTGGGAAGCAAAGACAGCCTGCATATCTGTTGGATGTTTTACATTTTTTCCTTTTTATTTTTCCCTATTGGTTATTTCATTAATTTTCTGAAGCCGATGTTGATATAACAGAAGTTTAACCTTGTTGACAGATGATAAGCAGCTATGCAAGAGCAGGGGTAGTACACAGCAAGCTCTTGGCAAAGCAAGTGCCATTTGCTGACCTGTAAGATAAGCAGTTCTTCAGCCAAGGATGTGAGCTGTAAAAACAATAGGAAAAGTGGTAAAATGAAAGCAGAGCTCGGAGTGTTCCCTTCACAGCCTACTGGTTTAACCCTGCAGTGGACATAATTCTGAATTACAAAAGGATGCTTCGGGATACAGAGGGAAAATGCTGTTATAAGTAGGTATAAGCCATTTGGAGGACTTCCTTAATGTATTATTCCCATTAGTTATACGTATGAAAATCTCCAGGTTAGCTTGAAACATTATACAATAAACATACACCATCTGAACCTAAACACTGCCTCAGTCCCATGATGTGCTGCAGTCTTGAAAAAAACGAGGTAAGACCCCCCCCCCAACATCTCCAAGAAACTGTAATGTAATATAATATAAATCGTAGAAGTGAGAGGGTTCAAAGGGACCTCCCTGTATGACCAGTCCCCTGGTTTCCAGTGGCTGCCTGTCCAGGCACATTCCCCTTCTGCACCTCCTAGATGTGGGATACACTTGACCTCCTCTAATCACATTGTATCTGAAAGATTGCTTTAATGCAGTGTATCCAAAAGATTATTTTACTGCAGGTGTGTTTTTGAGGAAGCCAGAGCAAGGCATTTATTCCAGAACTCATTGCTGGTAAACATGGGTGCATTGATTGGATAGGTCCTAAAGCCGAAATGCAGGGCCCTTCGGTAATATTTTGTAAAGCACTTTGCAAACAGAAGAGCAAAATGTACTTTCAGAGCGGAAGCCTGCAGGAAATTTTCAATAGTGGCAATTCTGGTTTCCATTATATGCAGGGAAAACATGAATGATCTATTTTGTTCAGGGCTGGCACACAAGGAAACATTTCAGCTCATTAAACCAACCCAGGACCATAGTGTTTTTTCGTGGTTTTGTCTGCACAACCGTGATGCTCTGTGACTGTGACGTTCCCATTCCCTCTAACAGCACAAGCTTGGTGATCTGGTGACTTTGTCCTTGAAGCACTAGGGATAACTTATGCCTAGAGGGTCCATAGATCAAGTTTCTATAAGGAAAATACAGCCGTATTTAAATATGCTTGAGAGGATGCCTAAATCCTCCTGGGACTGAGGCATGGGGCATCCTGCATCACTGTTATTAAACTCTGTCTCTGAAACAGGTGATCACTGTGGTGCTTTTAAGCATTATCCCACTTCTTTTTTCTTTTTTTTTTTTCCTCAGTATAACATAAAATGCAAGAAACTCATTTATTTAGTTTATTCTTCTTTGTTGTTATTTTATGAGGTAAAGTATTTGTCATTCAAACATGGAATCTACAGGACTGGGGGAAAGAGCAGGCAGGGCTTAAGGGGAATGAAAAAACCCTGGCATGTGTCCAAGAATAAATGATTTTTTAGCTTCCAGCACAAAGCTTACCTCTCTCATTTCTGCGCTTAATGACTATGCAGGAAACAAATATTGATGGTTAAAAGGGGATTCTTACCATTTTTAATGACTCTCAGCATTCCAATTGCACAGGAACTAATGTGCGCCATGGGTTATGCAGAGATTATGATGACCTATTAGTCTGCAATTCCTTCCTGACACCACAGCCATAGATTACCACACAGTAGTCAACATAGGACAGTGGCATTTTAGAATCAAAATATCATAATTTTTGGACTTTCTCACAGAAGAAAAAAAAAAAAACTCCAAAAATTTCATGAGAAAGGCAGCCGTATTTTGTGGAAATATTTTTTTGGTCAAAGCTTCCATTTTTTCTTCTCAATTAGCAAAATATATAGTTATAGTCCAGATTCAGCCCACCCTACAAGAATACTCTGTATTGCTCTGTCTTCACTATTTAGAATAAACAGCATCTTTTCCAAACAACTGCTAATCTCTGGAATGTGACTGTACAACCCTTGACACAAAGGAGATGGAATCAGCGTGATCGTCACTGGAATGACATTCGTTCTAGTTATCAAGTGTTGAAGATGAAAATCATGCAACACCAGCTTCAAAGACAAAGGCTACAGAAATTTTAGAAGAAACAGGATTCATCTTGAATATAACAGTATTTTTTACTCTGATCTGCAAAGACAGGACCCACAGCTGAGGCAGACTGAGGAATTATTGAACTCACAACGGGATAACCATGCAGACATCTAGGATCTAGCAGAGACCTCTGTAACTTCTCAAGACTCCTATGTCGTGTGGTTAGAAATAGGTCTCTCCAAAGTGAATATTCAGCTCAACGGACAGCATCTATGATTTCCGGCAGAAACAGGTAGATTTGGGTGCCTGAAGACTAGAAGCTAAAAAGAACAGTGTGGCCTTCTGCTGTGCCCCTGTCTGGCTCCGCCCTGCCCTTAGGCTCCGCCCATTCTTTCAGCTCCGCCCCCCCGGGGCCCTGGCCCCGCCTCTGGCCCCACACGTGTCATGAATGCGCCTGTCGTCGGCTGGGCCCCATCGTGACAGGGAAAGAGGGTTGTGACTCAGTGTCACAGAGGGCAAGCGGGACTGGGGAAGTGCCACGCGAGCTGCCGTGGCTGTTGAGGGGACAGAACAGCAACGGTGTCACCTTGGGGTGTGCTAAAGCGCTCTGGAGCTCAGAGATGTGTTGCTGTTGCGTCCTGGGAGTGGTGAGATGCTAATGAGATGCAAATTTTGTGGTAATGAGGCCACAATGAATCCTAAGAAGAGCCGTTTTAGCTCTGTTGTCTGCCTGGCAAAGTCGGAGGGGCAAAACTGGTCCATGTGGAGAGGCAGGGATCAGAGGAGCAGGGGTGGAATGGACTGCGGGGGGGGGCGCAGCCAGGGACAGCGACGACAGGACCAAAACGGCTGTTCAGGGGCCCAGAGGCGTTTGGGTTCCCGCTGCAGAGTAATGAGATGCTGATGAGATGCTGATGAGATGCTAATGAGCGCACCGCCCATGCCTGCTGGGGGCAGGGGCGTGGCCAGAGAAAAGGGGGCGTGGCCACCGAGGGCGGGGGCGGGGCCTCCATCGGGTCGGAGCCGGGGGCGGGCCCTGCTGGCGCCTGCGCGGCCGCTCCAGTCCCCAGAAAGGGGCTGATGGGGCAGGTTGGAGGGTCTTTGCCTCCCTGCCCGAATGTTGCGTTTCTGGGGCTCCCACATGGGTTCAGGAGGCTGCTCTGGGTGCTCAGAAATGGGCGATTCAGCCCTTCAGTTCCATCTGACCTGTAACAGCCCCCAGCCCTCTTATTTCAGACCCCAAATTGCAGGATCTCCCCTCCCCGTTTAAGCCTTGTGTCCCGGCCCTTCCCCACCCTGGTCCTAGGGCAGCCTGGGGGCTCAGGAAGGGTGGCCAAATGCTGCATTTTGGGAACCTGAAAACGTGTTCCTGGGGCTGTGGTGCCGGTTTAGAAAGAGAGGTTAAAAGTCCTGCATTTCTGAGCTCTGGAAGTGAGGCTAAGCACAGGATTTCTGATGCTCAAAAAGAGGTCCCTGGGCCTGGTTGCAGAGCACCAGGCCAAACCTTCACGTTTGACTTAGAACACACAGGGAAAGGCACTTTGGGGACCCCCGCCTTGTCCAGTGTTTGCACAGCTACTGGACTCGTTCGTTCCTAGGGAGGGACTGTTAATGAGCTAATCATTCAGTGCGGATGCGCTATTAAATATGATGCCAATATGCAAGTCGTGACTGTGATCGTTTTACGACATTGTCAAGTAGGAATATTGCAAGTGCAGCAGTGGATTGGGAGAGAGAAAACACCCGTAGACGCTGTTTTGGCAGTGCAGGGATTATCGGATAGCTGAGAGGCTGGACACTGATACCATCAAGTCTCTGCTGGAGACTCCCATCAACATCGCGAGGGTAACTGAGACCGAAAAGCGGGGCGGGAGCCCCGTCCCGGGCGCCCGCTGTGGAGCAGGGCAGCGGGGCAGAGCGTCCCGCGATGCTCCCGGCGCTGGGAGCTCCGGCTCCGCACGGGAGCTCGGCCTGGTGCTCCCTGGGCTGATCCACCCTGTGTCCCCGTGCTCTGGGCTGGCTCCGTGTCCTCCGGGAGAGCAGCCGGGAGCTGCTGCCCCCCGCACAGGCCGGGACTGGGGTGTCCTGTCCCTGTGCATCCCCTCCAGACCAGCACACGAGGCGCCCGTGCCCTGGGGCGCCCGTTCCTGGTCTCCGTTCCGTTCGGGCCCTGCTGCTCCTTGGAGCTGGGGGTGTCACAGCGCAGGCCCTGCCCGTGTCTCCCGCGGGTGACACTCGCCCTGGGCGCGGGGCTGTCCCCGCTCATCCCGAGGACACCGGCCGCGCCAGTGGGGCCCAGAGGGGTGACAGGACGGGAGGCTCCATCGCCCCCAGCGCCGGGATGGGCCGGGATGGACTGGGAGCGGCCGCCAGGCGGCGCCGAGGGGCGGTGCCGGAACCGGATCCGGATCGGAGCCACAAACGGAGCCGGGAGCGGAGCGGGAGCAGCCGCAGGTCCCGGGTCTGCCTGGAGAGGGTCGGGAGCCCCGGGGCCGGGGCCGGGCCGAGCCGGGGACGTCAGGCCCGGCCGGGCAGCGCTGGCGGTTCCGAGCGGCGGCACCGAGCGCGGTCCCGGCCCGGCCGGGGCTCGGCCCAGTCCCCGCGCAGCGCCGGAGCCCCCCGAGCGCTGCAGCCGGTGAGTAACGAGCGCGGGGGCTCGGGGCAGGGGATGGGGTGCACGGGGCTCGTGTGCATCGAGCCCAGCGCCTATGGAATCCATAGGGGCTGCGTGGCGCTGCCAGCGTCTGTGCCACTGCCCCATAACCCGTGTGTGAACTGCAAGGTAAAATAACCAAAGCTTGGTTAGCTGATTGATGCGAATATCTTGTTAATTTTGTTTGTGATAAACCAACTTGCTTAAATGGTCTAATGTATCTAAATATCTTGTTGATTTTATGTGATAAATCAGATCTAACAGAGAAACAGGTTTACCTCGGTAAACTCATTTATGGGATAAAGAACAACTTGTTTATGGGGCTTTGGAAGTGTTGGCTGATGGTGACTCCTCGCTTCCCCCGTGTCACTTCCCTGCTGATGGCTTGTCCTGATCGAGCAGTTCCCTTATGGATACTGAATGTGTGCTGACTCCCTGATGAGTAATGATTCACTAGCTCTGAGCTGGGAGGACTGTCTGAACCTTGAATAAAATGTTGGACTGACCCCATGGTGTCTGCTGGACTTGTCTCTCTCCCACTCCACAGTTGGGCCTGCAACGTTCCCAGCTGCCAAGGCTGTAAATCAGTCACTGTCACAACTTGCCTCCTGACATCACCTTTAATAGTTCATGCACACTGAATGATTGGCTCATGAACAGTTAATTGAATTAACTGGCTCATTAGCAGTCCCTCCCTAGTCACTAACGAGTCCGGGAGTTGCACAAACACTGGAAAAGGGGGGTCCCCAAAGCACCTTTTGCTGCATATTCTAAGTCATGCGCAAAGGTTCAGTCTGGCGCATGGGGGCTTCCCTGCCGTCGTGGCACCCGCAAAGGGACCATGTGCCCAACCACCCCCCATCCAGCCCAGCCCCCTGCCCACCTCTTACCCACACTAAGGGGATTGCCCTCCCAACCTTAGGGCCTCTGTTTTGGGGCTGAAAACAGACGCCTTAGTCTCCATTTTCAAGCTCCAAAACGCACAACTTAAGTCTCAATTTCTGAGCGCTACAACCAGACACAGGAAGCTGCTTTGGAGCCCCCAAAACGCAGGACGTGGCCTCTGTTTCTGACCTCTGAAACCTGTGTAAGACACCCGGTTCTGAGCAGCAAAAATGCAGCACTTGACCTCTGTTTCTGAGCCCGCAAACAACCCTCAGAGCCTGGCTTTGAACCCAGAAATCCAGGACTCTGCCTGCATTCCCGAGCCCTCCGACCAGCCCCCAGAGCTGCTTTGGGGCCCCAAAAATGCAGCACTTAAGTCTCCATTGTGGAGGCCCCAAACCACCTCCTGAGCCTGGGGGGAAGGCCCAGGAAGGCAGCACTTGGGAACAGGTTCCATCCTGCAGCTCTGGGGCCTCAGGGGCTGTTTGGGAGCTCAGGGAGGAAGACCCAGCCCCAAGCAGCCTCTGGAGCTCCCAAAAAGCAGGATGGAGCTGCCCTTGCAGAGCCCCAGGCACCCCCAAACGCTCGGGGCTTTTCCAGCTCCACTGAGGCAGAAGTTGTCCCCTCCGTTTCAGAGCCACAAAATACAGGACTGAGCCTGTTTTGGAGCTCCAAAAGGCAGCTCCAAAGCAGCTCAGGAGGTTGGTGGGAACCCAGAAAGGAGCCTGAGCCCCCAAGCCTCAGGATTTTGCTGTCCTTTCTAAACCCCAGGCCTGGTCCTTCTCCCGGGCCTGTCCCCAAGCACCAGAACCCCAGGACTGAGTCCCCCTCCCTTCCTGAGCTCCCGAACCAGCCCCAGGAGCAGGGATGGGGGCCCAGAAACACAGGAGGGAACCTCCATTTCTGAACCCCCAAGCAGCCCCCGGGGGAGCCCAGAGCTGCAGCCCCCCAGGCTGCCCCTTCGCCCCTGTTCTCATCCCATAGTCCCCCGGCCCGGCCCTCCCCAGCCCCATGTGCGCGGGGGCGGGAAGGGGATCGGGACGGGTCATGCTCGGGACCCGGCTCGGGGTTCCCCCTCCGGGCGGGCCGGGCCCAGCCCGCGGCGCGGGGCAGCCCTGAGGCGGGCGGGCGGCCGCTGCGCTCCGGCCCTTCGGCCTTTACTTCCCGGCGCCGGCAGCGACCGCCCCGCCGTGCCGGTCCCGCGGCTCCCGGCGCTCTCCGGGCAGAACCGGAGCTCCCCTCACACTCGGTTCCTGCCGCTGGTCCCGCTCTGGTCCCGGCCTCGGTTCCGCTTCCGGCCCCGCCCGCACCCGCCGCGCCGCTCGCCCTCGCACGGCGCCGCCTGGCGGCCGCCGCGGGAGCAGCAGCAACGGGGAAAGGGCGGGAGAAACGGGGAATGGCGGGAAGCGGAGAAGAGACGAGGAGGAAGAGTCAGAGCAAGAGAGGAAGGGGCAAGAGGGAGCAAGGAAGAGTGGGGAAGAGGAGAAGGGCAGTACAGGAAGCCCCGGGAGAGCCGTCCCCAGGCACCTGTGTGTTCCCTTGGCCCCTGCCCGCCTGTGTCCCCGGCACCTCCCGGTGTCCCCAGGCACCTTCCAGTTGCCCGCGCTGTCCCCGCTCTCACCACTCTTCCCCCTCAGGCTGTGTCCTGCGGCAGGGCCCGACCACGGTCACCAGGGCCACATCCTGGCGGTGGCGGCAGGGCCATGTCCAGTGCAGGAGCCCACAGAGCCTGGACACGGCTGACGCCGCCCCACACGGACAGAGCTTTATCGCCCTCCCATTGCCCTTCTGCCAGTCGTGCACAGGGGACCTCGGTGTGACGCCTGCTCCGCTGAGCTGCAGCGACAGCACAGGGAGACACTGTGGCTGCTCACTCGCCATCACCCCAGTGCCCCCCACCCAGGGGTATCTCCCCCGACCACAAGCTCGGGGAGCCACCACAGACCCCCCTGCCCGGCCACAGTCACTGTCTCCAAGCAGGAGTCCCTTACAAGCTCTCACGGGGCCGCAAAGGACACAGGAGCCCATCGAGGCCTTCACAAGCTTGCACAGGCCTGTGCGAGCCTGCAGGAGACTGTAGAGGCCGTTACAAGCTTGTACACGGTCCTGGGAGTCCTTAGGAGCCCATGGAGGACATTACAAGCTGTATGGGTCCATGCAAGCTTTAAGGAGCCTGTGAAAGTCTTTATAGACTTGAACAGGACTGTGCGAGTGCACAGGAGCACACTGACACCCTTAAAGCCTTGTACAGGCCCGTGTGAGCCTGCGGAAGCCCATGGAAGACTCTTTTGACACCGTGCAAGACCACAGGAGCCAGTTGAGGCCTTTATAAGCTTGTATGAGCCCTAGTGAGCCTGCATGAGCCTGTGGAGGCCTGTTACAAGCCCCTGTGAGGTTAGAAAAGCCCATTGAAGGCTTTACAAGTTTCTATGGGCTCATTCGAGGGAGCAGGAGCCTACAGAGAACTTTACAAGCTTGTATGAGCCCGTGCGAGGCTGCAGGAGCATACTGAGGCCCCTACAAGCTTGTACAGGTCCTTGCGAGCCCACAAGACCCTGTTGAGGCGTCTAATGAGACTGTATTAGCCCAAAGGAGCCCTGAAAAGCCTTCAAAACTTACACAGGGCCATGCAAGTCCTTACAAAGCCATAGATGCTCTTAAAAGCTTTTAGGAGCCCATGCGAGCCCACTGGAGTGCGTTGAGGACTTCTGAAGCTCGTATGTGTCCATGTAAGCTCACAGGAGCCTTTATTCAAATCTAATATGAATATATATATATATGTATATGAATAAATATAATTACTTATATGAATAAAATTTGTAGGCCTCGAGGAGAAGACTGAAGCGGAAATCATGGCAGCTCTTATTGTCAATGGCCTGGCTAAAAAAAAAGGGAGGTGGGGGACACAAAAAAGGGGGAGCACTAATGGTCCTTGCCATTGGACCTAATGCTTTCCATCGGACTTTGGCACAACCTAGGTGTCCTTTCAAGACGACCTCGTCCCTGCAAACACACTTGAGCACTGCCTAGAGGTACTCCTCCTCCTCCTTCATCCTCCTCCACCTCCTCCGCCGTGGCCTTCACCACCTCCTCCTCCACCTCTTCCTCATCCTAAGCCTTCCCAGGCTTTTCTTGCAGGGAAAAACGCTCCTGCAGAAGAAGGGAAAGCCTCATGAAGCTCACGCCTGTAGAAAAGATACTGAGTGCTGCTGCCTCAGACTCTGGAAAGTCCTGAATAAACATTATTACACTCTTACGAAAACTACCAACCAATCAGTGTAAAGAGGCTTTTCCTCCTCTTCCCCCGCCTCTGCCTCCTCCGCCGCTGCCACCTCCTCCTCCTCCTCTGCCTCCTCCTCCACCTCCTCCTCCTCCACCTCCGCCTTTTCCGCCTCCTCCTTTGCCTCTTCCACCTCTTCCTCATCCTAAGCCTTCTCAGGCATTTCTTGCACGCAGAAGGGCTCCTACAGAAGAGGGGTAAGCCTGCTGAAGCTCACGCCTGTGGCTCTGGCTCATTCTCTACAAAGAGAATCTTCAAGAAACATTATTACTCTCTTACAAAGGTACTAACCAATCACTCTCAAGAGGTTTTCCTCCTCTTCCCCCTCCTCTGCCTCTTGCACCGCCTCCTCCTCTGCCTCGCACTGCTCTGCCTCTTCCTTCTCCTATGCCTCCTCTTCTGCCTCCTCTACCTCTTCCTCCACCTCCTCCTCCTACTTGCCTCCGCCTCTCCCTCCACTTCCACTTCCATCTCCTCCTCCTCTTCCGCCTCCTCCTCCTCAACTTCATCGTCCTCACACTCCTCAGGCTTTTCTTGCCAGGAGAAACATTCCTACAGGAGGACACAAGGACAGCTCATGCTCAAGCCTGTGCAAAAGAGCCTCAGTGGGAGGCTCCCACTCTCTAGAAAAGGGAAAATATTAAACAAACATTATTACAACGCTATGTAAACTACCAACACACCACTGGAAAGAGGCTTTTCCTCCTCGTCCCCCGCCTCCGCCTCCTCCGCCGCCTCCGCCTCCTCCGCCTCCTCCTTCACCTCCTCCTCATCCTCATCCTCCTTCGCTTCTTCCACCTCTTCTTCATCCCAAGCCTCCTCAGCCTTGCATTTCCGACAAAATGGCTCCTACAGCACAAGACACAGCCTCGTCATGCTCAGGCTTCTTGGCCTCTTGCTCTACTCACCACGGATCTGCCGACAATTACGCAGCCTTCCTTGCACTCCGCAGCGAACAGTTACGCCCTCTGCATTTACCACAACACACGGCTCCTCCACTCTCTTCCCATGGCTTCCTCACTAAAACACAAAGTTCACACTGGTTAAAAAGGACGGCCTGCAAAGCCTGCCCCACAACTACACACATTTGCCACACATCTTCCTACACTTTGCAAACTTGGCAGGAAAACCCATCTTCCGTGTAACACCAGGGACACTCTTCGCTACAAAACTCAGCTATGGCCACTGGCCAATAAGACCATGACCCAGCTCAATATCCTTCAAAGCTCTTATTCAGAAAGAGGAAATGTTAACTAAACAATATTACAATGTTATGCAAACTACTAACCAATCACTGTCAAGAAGCTTCTCCTCCTCTTCCCCCTCCTCCTCCGCCTCCACCTCTTCCGCCTCCTCCTCCTCCGCCTCCTCCTCCTCTTCCTCCTCTTCCACCTCCTCCGCCGTCGCCTTCACCACCTTCTCCTCCACCTCTTCCTCATCCTAAGCCTTCTCAGGCTTTTCTTGCAGGGAGAAACGCTCCTACAGAAGAAGGGAAAGCCTCATGGAGCTCACGCCTGCGGAAAACATTCTCACTGCTCTTGTCTCAGACTCTGGAAAGGGAAAATCTTCAATAAACATTATTACACACTTATGAAAACTACCAACCAATCACTGAAAAGAGGCTTTTCCTCCTCTTGCCCCGCCTCCGCCTCCTCCGCCGCCTTCTCCTCCTCCGCCTCCTCCTCCACCACCTCCTCCTCCACCTCCTCCGCCATCTACTTCACCACCTCCTCCTCCACCTCTTCCTCATCCTAAGCCTTCTCAGGCTTTTCTTGCATGCAGAAGTGCTCCTACGGGAGAGGAGAAACCCTGCTGAAGCTCAGGCCTGCGGAAAACATTCTCTGTGCCTCTGCCTCACTTTCTGCAAAGGGAAAATCCTACATAAACATTATTACACTCTTACAAAAACTACTAACCAATCAGTGTAAAGAGGCTTTTCCAACTCTTCCCACGCCGCCGCCTCCTCCTCCTCCTCCTCCTCCTCCTCCTCCTCGCTCCTCCGCCTCCTCCTCCTCCGCCTCCTCCTCCTCCTCCTCCTCCGCCTCCTCCTCCTCCGCCTCCTCCTCCTCCTCCTCCTCCGCCTCCTCCTCCTCCGCCTCCTCCGCCTCCTCCGCCTCCGCCTCCTCCGCCTCCGCCTCCTCCGCCTCCGCCTCCTCCGCCTCCGCCTCCGCCTCCTCCGTCTCCTTCACCACCTCCTCCTCCGCCTCTTCCTCATCCTAAGGCTTCCCAGGCTTTTGTTGCAGGGAGAAACGCTCCTACAGAAGAAGGAAAAGCCTCATGAAGCTCACGCCTGTGGAAAACATTCTCACTGCTCTTGTCTCACACTCTGGAAAGGGAAAATCTTCCATAAACATTATTACACACTTATGAAAACTACTAACCAATCACTGTAAAAAGGCTTTTCCTCCTCTTGCCCTGCCTCTGCCTCCTCCACCGCCTTCTCCTCCTCCGCCTCCGCCTCCTCCGCCTCAGCCTCTTCCCCTTCCTCCTCCTCCGCCTCCTCCTCCTCCACCTCCGCCTTTTCCGCCTCCTCCTTTGCCTCTTCCACCTCTTCCTTATCCTAAGCCTTCTCAGGCTTTTCTTGCACGCAGAAGCGCTCCTACAGAAGAGGGGAAAGCCTGCTGAAGCTCACGCCTGTGGAAAACATTCTCAGTGCCTCTGGCACATTCTCTGCAAAGGGAAAATCTTCAAGAAACATTATTACACTCTTACAAAAGCTACTAACCAATCACTCTCAAGAGGCTTTTACTCCTCTTCACCCTCCTCTGCCTCTTGCACCGCCTCCTCCTCCACCTCGCACTGTTCTGCCTCTTCCTTCTCCTATGCCTCCTCTTCTGCCTCCTCTACCTCTTCCTCCACCTCCTCCTCCTACTTGCCTCCGCCTTTCCCTCCACTTCCACTTCCAGCTCCTCCTCCTCTTCCGCCTCCTCCTCCTCAACTTCTTCCTCGTCCTCACACTCCTCAGGCTTTTCTTGCCAGGAGAAACATTCCTACAGGAGGACACAAGGACAGCTCATGCTCAAGCCTGTGCAAAAGAGCCTCAGTGGGAGTCTCCCACTCTCTAGAAAAGGGAAAATATTAAACAAACATTATTACAACGCTATGTAAACTACCAACACACCACTGGAAAGAGGCTTTTCCTCCTCGTCCCCCGCCTCCGCCTCCTCCGCCGCCTCCGCCTCCTCCGCCTCCTCCTTCACCTCCTCCTCATCCTCATCCTCCTTTGCTTCTTCCACCTCTTCTTCATCCCAAGCCTCCTCAGCCTTGCATTTCCGACAAAATGGCTCCTACAGCACAAGACACAGCCTCGTCATGCTCAGGCTTCTTGGCCTCTTGCTCTACTCACCACGGATCTGCCGACAATTACGCAGCCTTCCTTGCACTCCGCAGCGAACAGTTACGCCCTCTGCATTTACCACAACACACGGCTCCTCCACTCTCTTCCCATGGCTTCCTCACTAAAACACAAAGTTCACACTGGTTAAAAAGGACGGCCTGCAAAGCCTGCCCCACAACTACACACATTTGCCACACATCTTCCTACACTTTGCAAACTTGGCAGGAAAACCCATCTTCCGTGTAACACCAGGGACACTCTTCGCTACAAAACTCAGCTATGGCCACTGGCCAATAAGACCATGACCCAGCTCAATATCCTTCAAAGCTCTTATTCAGAAAGAGGAAATGTTAACTAAACAATATTACAATGTTATGCAAACTACTAACCAATCACTGTCAAGAAGCTTCTCCTCCTCTTCCCCCTCCTCCTCCGCCTCCACCTCTTCCGCCTCCTCCTCCTCCGCCTCCTCCTCCTCTTCCTCCTCTTCCACCTCCTCCGCCGTCGCCTTCACCACCTTCTCCTCCACCTCTTCCTCATCCTAAGCCTTCTCAGGCTTTTCTTGCAGGGAGAAACGCTCCTACAGAAGAAGGGAAAGCCTCATGGAGCTCACGCCTGCGGAAAACATTCTCACTGCTCTTGTCTCAGACTCTGGAAAGGGAAAATCTTCAATAAACATTATTACACACTTATGAAAACTACCAACCAATCACTGAAAAGAGGCTTTTCCTCCTCTTGCCCCGCCTCCGCCTCCTCCGCCGCCTTCTCCTCCTCCGCCTCCTCCTCCACCACCTCCTCCTCCACCTCCTCCGCCATCTACTTCACCACCTCCTCCTCCACCTCTTCCTCATCCTAAGCCTTCTCAGGCTTTTCTTGCATGCAGAAGTGCTCCTACGGGAGAGGAGAAACCCTGCTGAAGCTCAGGCCTGCGGAAAACATTCTCTGTGCCTCTGCCTCACTTTCTGCAAAGGGAAAATCCTACATAAACATTATTACACTCTTACAAAAACTACTAACCAATCAGTGTAAAGAGGCTTTTCCAACTCTTCCCACGCCGCCGCCTCCTCCTCCTCCTCCTCCTCCTCCTCCGCCTCCTCCTCCGCCTCCGCCTCCTCCGCCTCCGCCTCCTCCGCCTCCGCCTCCTCCGCCTCCTCCGCCTCCTCCGCCTCCTCCGCCTCCTCCGCCTCCTCCGCCTCCTCCGCCTCCTCCGTCTCCTTCACCACCTCCTCCTCCGCCTCTTCCTCATCCTAAGGCTTCCCAGGCTTTTGTTGCAGGGAGAAACGCTCCTACAGAAGAAGGAAAAGCCTCATGAAGCTCACGCCTGTGGAAAACATTCTCACTGCTCTTGTCTCACACTCTGGAAAGGGAAAATCTTCCATAAACATTATTACACACTTATGAAAACTACTAACCAATCACTGTAAAAAGGCTTTTCCTCCTCTTGCCCTGCCTCTGCCTCCTCCACCGCCTTCTCCTCCTCCGCCTCCGCCTCCTCCGCCTCAGCCTCTTCCCCTTCCTCCTCCTCCGCCTCCTCCTCCTCCACCTCCGCCTTTTCCGCCTCCTCCTTTGCCTCTTCCACCTCTTCCTTATCCTAAGCCTTCTCAGGCTTTTCTTGCACGCAGAAGCGCTCCTACAGAAGAGGGGAAAGCCTGCTGAAGCTCACGCCTGTGGAAAACATTCTCAGTGCCTCTGGCACATTCTCTGCAAAGGGAAAATCTTCAAGAAACATTATTACACTCTTACAAAAGCTACTAACCAATCACTCTCAAGAGGCTTTTACTCCTCTTCACCCTCCTCTGCCTCTTGCACCGCCTCCTCCTCCACCTCGCACTGTTCTGCCTCTTCCTTCTCCTATGCCTCCTCTTCTGCCTCCTCTACCTCTTCCTCCACCTCCTCCTCCTACTTGCCTCCGCCTTTCCCTCCACTTCCACTTCCAGCTCCTCCTCCTCTTCCGCCTCCTCCTCCTCAACTTCTTCCTCGTCCTCACACTCCTCAGGCTTTTCTTGCCAGGAGAAACATTCCTACAGGAGGACACAAGGACAGCTCATGCTCAAGCCTGTGCAAAAGAGCCTCAGTGGGAGGCTCCCACTCTCTAGAAAAGGGAAAATATTAAACAAACATTATTACAACGCTATGTAAACTACCAACACACCACTGGAAAGTGGCTTTTCCTCCTCGTCCCCCGCCTCCGCCTCCTCCGCCGCCTCTGCCTCCTCCGCCTCCTCCTTCACCTCCTCCTCATCCTCATCCTCCTTCGCTTCTTCCACCTCTTCTTCATCCCAAGCCTCCTCAGCCTTGCATTTCCGACAAAATGGCTCCTACAGCACAAGACACAGCCTCGTCATGCTCAGGCTTCTTGGCCTCTTGCTCTACTCACCACGGATCTGCCGACAATTACGCAGCCTTCCTTGCACTCCGCAGCGAACAGTTACGCCCTCTGCATTTACCACAACACACGGCTCCTCCACTCTCTTCCCATGGCTTCCTCACTAAAACACAAAGTTCACACTGGTTAAAAAGGACGGCCTGCAAAGCCTGCCCCACAACTACACACATTTGCCACACATCTTTCTACACTTTGCAAACTTGGCAGGAAAACCCATCTTCCGTGTAACACCAGGGACACTCTTCGCTACAAAACTCAGCTATGGCCACTGGCCAATAAGACCATGACCCAGCTCAATATCCTTCAAAGCTCTTATTCAGAAAGAGGAAATGTTAACTAAACAATATTACAATGTTATGCAAACTACTAACCAATCACTGTCAAGAAGCTTCTCCTCCTCTTCCCCCTCCTCCTCCGCCTCCACCTCTTCCGCCTCCTCCTCCTCCGCCTCCTCCTCCTCTTCCTCCTCTTCCACCTCCTCCGCCGTCGCCTTCACCACCTTCTCCTCCACCTCTTCCTCATCCTAAGCCTTCTCAGGCTTTTCTTGCAGGGAGAAACGCTCCTACAGAAGAAGGGAAAGCCTCATGGAGCTCACGCCTGCGGAAAACATTCTCACTGCTCTTGTCTCAGACTCTGGAAAGGGAAAATCTTCAATAAACATTATTACACACTTATGAAAACTACCAACCAATCACTGAAAAGAGGCTTTTCCTCCTCTTGCCCCGCCTCCGCCTCCTCCGCCGCCTTCTCCTCCTCCGCCTCCTCCTCCACCACCTCCTCCTCCACCTCCTCCGCCATCTACTTCACCACCTCCTTCTCCACCTCTTCCTTCATCCTAAGCCTTCTCAGGCTTTTCTTGCATGCAGAAGTGCTCCTACGGGAGAGGAGAAACCCTGCTGAAGCTCAGGCCTGCGGAAAACATTCTCTGTGCCTCTGCCTCACTTTCTGCAAAGGGAAAATCCTACATAAACATTATTACACTCTTACAAAAACTACTAACCAATCAGTGTAAAGAGGCTTTTGCAACTCTTCCCACGCCGCCTCCTCCTCCTCCTCCGCCTCCGCCTCCGCCTCCTCCGCCTCCGCCTCCTCCGCCTCCTCCTCATCCTAAGTCTTCCCAGGCTTTTGTTGCAGGGAGAAACGCTCCTACAGAAGAAGGAAAAGCCTCATGAAGCTCACGCCTGTGGAAAACATTCTCACTGCTGCTGTCTCAGACTCTGGAAAGGGAAAATCTTCAATAAACATTATTACACACTTATGAAAACTACCAACCAATCACTGAAAAGAGGCTTTTCCTCCTCTTCCCCCGCCTCCGCCTCCTCCGCCGCCTTCTCCTCCTCCTCCTCCGCCTCCTCCTCCGCCTCCTCCTCCTCCGCCTCCTCCTCCTCCGCCTCCTCCTCCTCCGCCTCCTCCTCCTCCGCCTCCTCCTCTTCTTCCTCCTCCTCCGCCTCCTCCTCCTCTTCCTCCTCCTCCTCTTCTTCCTCCTCCTCCGCCTCCTCCTCCTCTTCCTCCTCCTCCTCCGTCTCCTTCACCACCTCCTCCTGCACCTCTTCCTCATCCTAAGCCTTCCCAGGCTTTTCTTGCAGGGAGAAACGCTCCTACAGAAGAAGGAAAAGCCTCATGAAGCTCACGCCTGTGGAAAACATTCTCACTGCTCTTGTCTCAGACTCTGGAAAGGGAAAATCTTCAATAAACATTATTACACACTTATGAGAACTACTAACCAATCACTGTTAAAAGGCTTTTCCTCCTCTTGCCCTGCCTCCGCCTCCTCCACCGCCTTCTCCTCCTCCGCCTCCTCCTCCACCGCCTCAGCCTCTTCCCCTTCCTCCTCCTCCGCCTCCTCCTCCGCCTCCACCTCCGCCTTTTCCGCCTCCTCCTTTGCTTCTTCCACCTCTTCCTTATCCTAAGCCTTCTCAGGCTTTTCTTGCACGCAGAAGCGCTCCTACAGAAGAGGGGAAAGCCTGCTGAAGCTCACGCCTGTGGAAAACATTCTCAGTGCCTCTGGCACATTCTCTGCAAAGGGAAAATCTTCAAGAAACATTATTACACTCTTACAAAAGCTACTAACCAATCACTCTCAAGAGGCTTTTACTCCTCTTCCCCCTCCTCTGCCTCTTGCACCGCCTCCTCCTCCACCTCGCACTGCTCTGCCTCTTCCTTCTCCTATGCCTCCTCTTCTGCCTCCTCTAGCTCTTCCTCCACCTCCTCCTCCTACTTGCCTCCGCCTCTCCCTCCACTTCCACTTCCAGCTCCTCCTCCTCTTCCGCCTCCTCCTCCTTAACTTCTTCCTCGTCCTCACACTCCTCAGCCTTTTCTTGCCAGGAGAAACATTCCTACAGGAGGACACAAGGACAGCTCATGCTCAAGCCTGTGCAAAAGAGCCTCAGTGGGAGGCTCCCACTCTCTAGAAAAGGGAAAATATTAAACAAACATTATTACAACGCTATGTAAACTACCAACACACCACTGGAAAGAGGCTTTTCCTCCTCGTCCCCCGCCTCCGCCTCCTCCGCCGCCTCCGCCTCCTCCGCCTCCTCCTTCACCTCCTCCTCATCCTCATCCTCCTTCGCTTCTTCCACCTCTTCTTCATCCCAAGCCTCCTCAGCCTTGCATTTCCGACAAAATGGCTCCTACAGCACAAGACACAGCCTCGTCATGCTCAGGCTTCTTGGCCTCTTGCTCTACTCACCACGGATCTGCCGACAATTACGCAGCCTTCCTTGCACTCCGCAGCGAACAGTTACGCCCTCTGCATTTACCACAACACACGGCTCCTCCACTCTCTTCCCATGGCTTCCTCACTAAAACACAAAGTTCACACTGGTTAAAAAGGACGGCCTGCAAAGCCTGCCCCACAACTACACACATTTGCCACACATCTTCCTACACTTTGCAAACTTGGCAGGAAAACCCATCTTCCGTGTAACACCAGGGACACTCTTCGCTACAAAACTCAGCTATGGCCACTGGCCATAAGACCATGACCCAGCTCAATATCCTTCAAAGCTCTTATTCAGAAAGAGGAAATGTTAACTAAACAATATTACAATGTTATGCAAACTACTAACCAATCACTGTCAAGAAGCTTCTCCTCCTCTTCCCCCTCCTCCTCCGCCTCCACCTCTTGCGCCTCCTCCTCTTCCTCCTCCTCCACCTCCTCCGCCGTCGCCTTCACCACCTCCTCCTGCACCTCTTCCTCATCCTAAGCCTTCTCAGCCTTTTCTTGCAGGGAGAAACGCTCCTACAGAAGAAGGAAAAGCCTCATGAAGCTCATGCCCGTGGAAAACATTCTCACTGCTGTTGTCTCAGACTCTGGAAAGGGAAAATCTTCAATAAACATCATTACACACTTATGAACACTACCAACCAATCACTGAAAAGAGGCTTTTCCTCCTCTTGCCCCGCCTCCGCCTCCTCCGCCGCCTTCTCCTCCTCCGCCTCCTCCTCCACCACCTCCTCCTCCACCTCCTCCGCCATCTACTTCACCACCACCTCCTCCACCTCTTCCTCATCCTAAGCCTTCTCAGGCTTTTCTTGCATGCAGAAGTGCTCCTACGGGAGAGGAGAAACCCTGCTGAAGCTCAGGCCTGCGGAAAACATTCTCTGTGCCTCTGCCTCACTTTCTGCAAAGGGAAAATCCTACATAAACATTATTACACTCTTACAAAAACTACTAACCAATCAGTGTAAAGAGGCTTTTCCAACTCTTCCCACGCCGCCTCCTCCTCCTCCTCCGCCTCCGCCTCCGCCTCCGCCGCCTCCGCCTCCGCCTCCTCCGCCTCCTCCGCCTCCTCCGCCTCCGCCTCCTCCTCATCCTAAGTCTTCCCAGGCTTTTCTTGCAGGGAGAAACGCTCCTACAGAAGAAGGAAAAGCCTCATGAAGCTCACGCCTGTGGAAAACATTCTCACTGCTGCTGTCTCAGACTCTGGAAAGGGAAAATCTTCAATAAACATTATTACACACTTATGAAAACTACCAACCAATCACTGAAAAGAGGCTTTTCCTCCTCTTCCCCCGCCTCCGCCTCCTCCGCCGCCTTCTCCTCCTCCTCCTCCGCCTCCTCCTCCGCCTCCTCCTCCTCCGCCTCCTCCTCCGCCTCCTCCTCCGCCTCCTCCTCCGCCTCCTCCTCCGCCTCCACCTCCTCCGCCTCCTCCTCTTCTTCCTCCTCCTCCGCCTCCTCCTCCTCTTCCTCCTCCTCCTCTTCTTCCTCCTCCTCCGCCTCCTCCTCCTCTTCCTCCTCCTCCTCCGTCTCCTTCACCACCTCCTCCTGCACCTCTTCCTCATCCTAAGCCTTCCCAGGCTTTTCTTGCAGGGAGAAACGCTCCTACAGAAGAAGGAAAAGCCTCATGAAGCTCACGCCTGTGGAAAACATTCTCACTGCTCTTGTCTCAGACTCTGGAAAGGGAAAATCTTCAATAAACATTATTACACACTTATGAGAACTACTAACCAATCACTGTTAAAAGGCTTTTCCTCCTCTTGCCCTGCCTCCGCCTCCTCCACCGCCTTCTCCTCCTCCGCCTCCTCCTCCACCGCCTCAGCCTCTTCCCCTTCCTCCTCCTCCGCCTCCTCCTCCGCCTCCACCTCCGCCTTTTCCGCCTCCTCCTTTGCTTCTTCCACCTCTTCCTTATCCTAAGCCTTCTCAGGCTTTTCTTGCACGCAGAAGCGCTCCTACAGAAGAGGGGAAAGCCTGCTGAAGCTCACGCCTGTGGAAAACATTCTCAGTGCCTCTGGCACATTCTCTGCAAAGGGAAAATCTTCAAGAAACATTATTACACTCTTACAAAAGCTACTAACCAATCACTCTCAAGAGGCTTTTACTCCTCTTCCCCCTCCTCTGCCTCTTGCACCGCCTCCTCCTCCACCTCGCACTGCTCTGCCTCTTCCTTCTCCTATGCCTCCTCTTCTGCCTCCTCTAGCTCTTCCTCCACCTCCTCCTCCTACTTGCCTCCGCCTCTCCCTCCACTTCCACTTCCAGCTCCTCCTCCTCTTCCGCCTCCTCCTCCTCAACTTCTTCCTCGTCCTCACACTCCTCAGCCTTTTCTTGCCAGGAGAAACATTCCTACAGGACGACACAAGGACAGCTCATCTCTACCCTGTGCAAAAGAGCCTCAGTGGGAGGCTCCCACTCTCTAGAAAAGGGAAAATGTTAAACAAACATTATTACAACGCTATGTAAACTACCAACACACCACTGGAAAGAGGCTTTTCCTCCTCGTCCCCCGCCTCCGCCTCCTCCGCCGCCTCCGCCTCCTCCGCCTCCTCCTCCTTCACCTCCTCCTCATCCTCATCCTCCTTTGCTTCTTCCACCTCTTCTTCATCCCAAGCCTCCTCAGCCTTGCATTTCCGACAAAATGGCTCCTACAGCACAAGACACAGCCTCGTCATGCTCAGGCTTCTTGGCCTCTTGCTCTACTCACCACGGATCTGCCGACAATTACGCAGCCTTCCTTGCACTCCGCAGCGAACAGTTACGCCCTCTGCATTTACCACAACACACGGCTCCTCCACTCTCTTCCCATGGCTTCCTCACTAAAACACAAAGTTCACACTGGTTAACAAGGACGGCCTGCAAAGCCTGCCCCACAACTACACACATTTGCCACACATCTTTCTAGACTTTGCAAACTTGGCAGGAAAACCCATCTTCCACGTAACACCAGGGACACTCTTCGCTACAAACCTCAGCTATGGCCACTGGCCAATAAGACCGTGACCCAGCTCAATATCCTTCAAAGCTCTTATTGAAAAAAAGGAAACGTGAAGTAAACAATATTACAATGCTATGCAAACTACTAACCAATCACTGTAAAGAAGCTTCTCCTCCTCTTCCCCCTCCTCCTCCGCCTCCACCTCTTGCGCCTCCTCCTCTTCCTCCTCCTCCACCTCCTCCGCCGTCTCCTTCACCACCTCCTCCTGCACCTCTTCCTCATCCTAAGCCTTCTCAGCCTTTTCTTGCAGGGAGAAACGCTCCTACAGAAGAAGGAAAAGCCTCATGAAGCTCATGCCCGTGGAAAACATTCTCACTGCTGTTGTCTCAGACTCTGGAAAGGGAAAATCTTCAATAAACATCATTACACACTTATGAACACTACCAACCAATCACTGAAAAGAGGCTTTTCCTCCTCTTGCCCCGCCTCCGCCTCCTCCGCCGCCTTCTCCTCCTCCGCCTCCTCCTCCACCACCTCCTCCTCCACCTCCTCCGCCATCTCCTTCACCACCTCCTCCTCCACCTCTTCCTCATCCTAAGCCTTCTCAGACTTTTCTTGCATGCAGAAGTGCTCCTACGGGAGAGGGGAAACCCTGCTGAAGCTCAGGCCTGCGGAAAACATTCTCTGTGCCTCTGCCTCACTCTCTGCAAAGGGAAAATCCTACATAAACATTATTACACTCTTACGAAAACTACTAACCAATCAGTGTAAAGAGGCTTTTCCACCTCTTCCCCCGCCTCCGCCTCCTCCGCCGCCTTCTCCTCCTCCTCCTCAGCCTCCTCCTCCGCCTCCGCCTCCTCCTCCGCCTCCACCTCCTCCGCCTCCTCCTCTTCTTCCTCCTCCTCCGCCTCCTCCTCCTCTTCCTCCTCTTCTTCCTCCTCCTCCTCCGCCTCCTCCTCCTCCGCCTCCTCCTCCTCCGCCTCCTCCTCATCCTAAGTCTTCCCAGGCTTTTCTTGCAGGGAGAAACGCTCCTACAGAAGAAGGAAAAGCCTCATGAAGCTCACGCCTGTGGAAAACATTCTCACTGCTGCTGTCTCAGACTCTGGAAAGGGAAAATCTTCAATAAACATTATTACACACTTATGAAAACTACCAACCAATCACTGAAAAGAGGCTTTTCCTCCTCTTCCCCCGCCTCCGCCTCCTCCGCCGCCTTCTCCTCCTCCTCCTCCGCCTCCTCCTCCGCCTCCTCCTCCTCCGCCTCCTCCTCCTCCGCCTCCTCCTCCTCCGCCTCCTCCTCCTCCGCCTCCTCCTCCTCCGCCTCCTCCTCCTCTTCTTCCTCCTCCTCTTCTTCCTCCTCCTCCGCCTCCTCCTCCTCTTCCTCCTCCTCCTCCGTCTCCTTCACCACCTCCTCCTGCACCTCTTCCTCATCCTAAGCCTTCCCAGGCTTTTCTTGCAGGGAGAAACGCTCCTACAGAAGAAGGAAAAGCCTCATGAAGCTCACGCCTGTGGAAAACATTCTCACTGCTCTTGTCTCAGACTCTGGAAAGGGAAAATCTTCAATAAACATTATTACACACTTATGAGAACTACTAACCAATCACTGTTAAAAGGCTTTTCCTCCTCTTGCCCTGCCTCCGCCTCCTCCACCGCCTTCTCCTCCTCCGCCTCCTCCTCCACCGCCTCAGCCTCTTCCCCTTCCTCCTCCTCCGCCTCCTCCTCCGCCTCCACCTCCGCCTTTTCCGCCTCCTCCTTTGCTTCTTCCACCTCTTCCTTATCCTAAGCCTTCTCAGGCTTTTCTTGCACGCAGAAGCGCTCCTACAGAATGGGAAAGCCTGCTGAAGCTCACGCCTGTGGAAAACATTCTCAGTGCCTCTGGCACATTCTCTGCAAAGGGAAAATCTTCAAGAAACATTATTACACTCTTACAAAAGCTACTAACCAATCACTCTCAAGAGGCTTTTACTCCTCTTCCCCCTCCTCTGCCTCTTGCACCGCCTCCTCCTCCACCTCGCACTGCTCTGCCTCTTCCTTCTTCTATGCCTCCTCTTCTGCCTCCTCTAGCTCTTCCTCCACCTCCTCCTCCTACTTGCCTCCGCCTCTCCCTCCACTTCCACTTCCAGCTCCTCCTCCTCTTCCGCCTCCTCCTCCTCAACTTCTTCCTCGTCCTCACACTCCTCAGCCTTTTCTTGCCAGGAGAAACATTCCTACAGGAGGACACAAGGACAGCTCATCTCTACCCTGTGCAAAAGAGCCTCAGTGGGAGGCTCCCACTCTCTAGAAAAGGGAAAATATTAAACAAACATTATTACAACGCTATGTAAACTACCAACACACCACTGGAAAGAGGCTTTTCCTCCTCTTGCCCCGCCTCCGCCTCCTCCGCCGCCTTCTCCTCCTCCGCCTCCTCCTCCACCACCTCCTCCTCCACCTCCTCCGCCATCTCCTTCACCACCTCCTCCTCCACCTCTTCCTCATCCTAAGCCTTCTCAGACTTTTCTTGCATGCAGAAGTGCTCCTACGGGAGAGGGGAAACCCTGCTGAAGCTCAGGCCTGCGGAAAACATTCTCTGTGCCTCTGCCTCACTCTCTGCAAAGGGAAAATCCTACATAAACATTATTACACTCTTACAAAAACTACTAACCAATCAGTGTAAAGAGGCTTTTCCACCTCTTCCCCCGCCTCCGCCTCCTCCGCCGCCTTCTCCTCCTCCTCCTCAGCCTCCTCCTCCGCCTCCGCCTCCTCCTCCGCCTCCACCTCCTCCGCCTCCTCCTCTTCTTCCTCCTCCTCCGCCTCCTCCTCCTCTTCCTCCTCTTCTTCCTCCTCCTCCTCTTCCTCCTCCTCCTCCTCCTCCTCCTCCTCCGCCTCCTCCTCCTCCGCCTCCTCCTCCTCCGCCTCCTCCTCATCCTAAGTCTTCCCAGGCTTTTCTTGCAGGGAGAAACGCTCCTACAGAAGAAGGAAAAGCCTCATGAAGCTCACGCCTGTGGAAAACATTCTCACTGCTGCTGTCTCAGACTCTGGAAAGGGAAAATCTTCAATAAACATTATTACACACTTATGAAAACTACCAACCAATCACTGAAAAGAGGCTTTTCCTCCTCTTCCCCCGCCTCCGCCTCCTCCGCCGCCTTCTCCTCCTCCTCCGCCTCCTCCTCCTCCGCCTCCTCCTCCTCCGCCTCCTCCTCCTCCGCCTCCTCCTCCTCCGCCTCCTCCTCCTCCGCCTCCTCCTCCTCCGCCTCCTCCTCCTCTTCTTCCTCCTCCTCTTCTTCCTCCTCCTCCGCCTCCTCCTCCTCTTCCTCCTCCTCCTCCGTCTCCTTCACCACCTCCTCCTGCACCTCTTCCTCATCCTAAGCCTTCCCAGGCTTTTCTTGCAGGGAGAAACGCTCCTACAGAAGAAGGAAAAGCCTCATGAAGCTCACGCCTGTGGAAAACATTCTCACTGCTCTTGTCTCAGACTCTGGAAAGGGAAAATCTTCAATAAACATTATTACACACTTATGAGAACTACTAACCAATCACTGTTAAAAGGCTTTTCCTCCTCTTGCCCTGCCTCCGCCTCCTCCACCGCCTTCTCCTCCTCCGCCTCCTCCTCCACCGCCTCAGCCTCTTCCCCTTCCTCCTCCTCCGCCTCCTCCTCCGCCTCCACCTCCGCCTTTTCCGCCTCCTCCTTTGCTTCTTCCACCTCTTCCTTATCCTAAGCCTTCTCAGGCTTTTCTTGCACGCAGAAGCGCTCCTACAGAATGGGAAAGCCTGCTGAAGCTCACGCCTGTGGAAAACATTCTCAGTGCCTCTGGCACATTCTCTGCAAAGGGAAAATC